>NW_026525189.1:85000-90000 GCF_943734705.1 Anopheles coustani
TTTGACATCTTCGCTTCTATTTAAATAAATAAATAAGCTGAAGCTAGACATCAGTAAACACCACCACAGACACCACAAGCACGCCTTCTCCTCGTACTTCCGCCTCACGCGGGAACACGGACGCTCTAAATACTTCGAATTCCAATGCCAGTATATTGTAAACCACGGGTTCTTTAATGCTAGCGGGTCGTCGCGACCCTAGTTAACATCATGGTGCACGTCTCGTGACGGGTGTCACGGCGTAGTTAAATGTATGCGATACATTTCTCAAATATAAGCGCTCAGTCATCTGTACATCATGGTAGGTTCCCACGACGTGCAATATGCGTTCAACTTATCAATGTTCATGTGTCCTGCAGTTCACATTATGACGCGCAGTTAGCTGCGGTCTTCATCGATCCATGAGCCGAGTGATCCACTGCCGAGGGTGACTAACTTGCGTAAGCCGCCGCTGTGCGCGTATACCCGTTCCCCGTAGGGAGGAGCAAGCCGCCGCTTAGAGACGAAGCATAAAGTGTCCTCATTCCACATAGGGCAAGCTGGATGAATCCATTTTACCCAGGACGGCCGAAGCGGCGTGGACCAGGGGAGAACTGAACCTTATACTTCACACCACAGTAAGTCTACGTGTCCTCTTCCACATAGGGCAAGCTAGAACTAACTATCTTACCCAGGACTGCCGAAGCAGCGTGGACCAGGGGAGGAACACACTTTTCATGGAAACGTAAGGCATCCATGACTGCCATAACGTAAGCCGCCGCTGTGCGCGTATACCCGTTCCCCGTAGGGAGGAGCAAGCCGCCGCTTAGAGACGAAGCATAAAGTGTCCTCATTCCACATAGGGCAAGCTGGATGAATCCATTTTACCCAGGACGGCCGAAGCGGCGTGGACCAGGGGAGAACTGAACTTTATACTTCACACCACAGTAAGTCTACCCAAACGCCCTAGAATAATCTTGCATGGAATAATGGAATACGACCTTGGTCTAATCTTTCATTGGTTTGTACTCAGACCGGAGGTAATGATTAACAGAAGTAGTTGGGGACACTAGTATTACGGCGCGAGAGGTGAAATTCGTAGACCGTCGTAAGACTAACTAAAGCGAAGGCATTTGTCAAGGATGCTTTCTTTAATCAAGAACGAAAGTTAGAGGATCGAAGGCGATTAGATACCGCCCTAGTTCTAACCGTAAACGATGCCAACTAGCAATTGGGAGACGCTACAACCAGGTGCTCTCAGTAGCTTCCGGGAAACCAAAGTCAGGTTCCGGGGGAAGTATGGTTGCAAAGTTGAAACTTAAAGGAATTGACGGAAGGGCACCACAATGAAATGGAGCTTGCGGTTCAATTTGACTCAACACGGGAAAACTTACCAGGTCCGAACTTATGGAGGTGAGACAGATTAATAGCTCTTTCTCAAATTTAAGGGTAGTGGTGCATGGCCGTTCTTAGTTCGTGGATTGATTTGTCTGGTTAATTCCGATAACGAACGTGACTCACATATGCTAACTAGAACGCAGTCAGCGTTAATGCGTCGATGCCGATTGGAACGGGTTAGGACCTTTCGGTGGAGTATGACCTGACACCTTCGCTGTTCGTGTGCGCAAGTGCACTTACGGTACGCTGCTTAGCAGGACAATTTGTGTTTAGCAAAATGAGATCGAGCGATAACAGGTCCGTGATGCCCTTAGATGTTCTGGGCTACACGCGTGCTACAATGTGGGTAGCAGCGTGTCTCCTATTCCGAGAGGAACGGGAAATCACTCAAATACTCACTTAGTAGGGATTATGGATTGCAATGGTCCATATGAACTCGGAACTTCTAGTAAGTGCTGGTCATCAGCCAGCGTTGAATACGTCCCTGCCCTTTGTACACACCGCCCGTCGCTACTACCGATGGATTATTTAGTGAGGTCTTTGGAGATGATCGTTCGCTGGATCCTCGTGAACCGCGTCTGCTTTATCGAAGTTGACCGAACTTGATGATTTAGAGGAAGTAAAAGTCGTAACAAGGTTTCCGTAGGTGAACCTGCGGAAGGATCATTAGTGGCCAAGTGATCCTTCCAGAAGTCCGAACCTGCGGGTTGAGACTTCGGCACAAGTTGCCATATGATAATTGACGAAACACTATAGAAGTCCGAACCTGCGGGTTGAGACTTAGGCACAAGTTGCCATATGAACATTGACGAAACACTATGAAGTCCGAACCTGCGGGTTGAGACTTAGGCACAAGTTGCCTTATACATGACTTCGAACAAATACACAAGTCCGAACCTGCGGGTTGAGACTTAGGCACAAGTTGCCTTATACATGACTTCGAACAAATACACAAGTCCGAACCTGCGGGTTGAGACTTAGGCACAAGTTGCCATATGAAAGTTGACGAAACACTAACAAGTCCGAACCTGCGGGTTGAGACTTAGGCACACGTTGCCTTATACATGACTTCGAACAAATACACAAGTCCGAACCTGCGGGTTGAGACTTAGGCACAAGTTGCCTTATACATACATTGGCCAAATAAACAGAAGTCCGAACCTGCGGGTTGAGACTTAGGCACAAGTTGCCATATTATATTCGATCAAACACTAAGTAGTCCGAACCTGCGGGTTGAGACTCAAGACCGTAAC
The DNA here is from genome assembly GCF_943734705.1 of Anopheles coustani. NCBI lineage: Eukaryota > Metazoa > Arthropoda > Insecta > Diptera > Culicidae > Anopheles > Anopheles coustani. Next base: position 87,631 of record NW_026525189.1, read on the forward strand.
AAGATGTCACTATACAAGTCCGAACCTAAGGGTTGAGACTTAATGCGATCTAGATACCAAGTTGACATCCAATACCTGTTGAGCAAAACCAAAGATTCCCTGTTCTCGAATGATTACACTATATAACAGGGAATCTTGAAGAAATCAAGCAAGCGTGAAACAAAGTCATCACTTGGGCATGCTCGATAGCCAACCACATGACCTTAACCTAAGAGAGCATGCAAACCACATGATACCTATAAACGATTAACCCGCCCTAGTTCAATCGTTCACCAAGTGATGACTTCAGTATGGCTAAGAGAAAAACTTTTAAATGGGAAAAACTCTAAGTCCGAACCTCCGGGTTGAGACTTCCGCGTAGGAGGTGCGCCCACCTCCTATCCGAAAGATGGTGAATCAGGGGTGTTCGATCAGCAATGGTCGGATGCCCCGTCGTAGTCCAACTATGACAATCAAAGTCAAGACCTCCGGGTTGAGACTTTCCGCGAGTACAAGCATAAAGGAACACGGACCAAGCCGTACCGAGAGAATCGGTACTAGAGCCCTCGTGGTTCTACATTGAGAGAGCCCTCGTGGTTCTCATTAGGGGCTTTATGCAAGTCGTACTCAATACTGTGGTGTGAAGTATAAAGTATAGTCTTCGCCTGGTCCACGCTGCTTCGGCGGTCCTGGGTAAGATAGTTCATTCTAGCTTGCCCTATAGTGGAATGAGGACACTTAATGCTTCGTCTTTTAGCGGCGGCTAGACTCCTCCTCACGGGGAACGAGTTGACGCACACAGCGGCGGCTTACGCACTATGGCAATCATGGATGCCTGAAGATTCCGTGAAGTTCTCCCCTGGTCCACGCTGCCTCGGCAGTCCTGGGTAAAATGGAATATTTCCAGCTTGCCCTATAGTGGAAGAGGACTATCCAACAATACAAAGTCAAGACCTCCGGGTTGAGACTTTCCGCGTCGGTGGTGTCGCGCACCGCCTATCCGAAAGATGGTGTAACAGGGGTGTTCGATCAGCAATGGTCGGATGCCCCGTCATAGTCCAACTATGACAACCAAAGTCAAGACCTCCGGGTTGAGACTTTCCGCGTCCGGAGGTACGCGTACCGCCTACCCGAAAGATGGTGTGCTTCTGGGGTATTCGATGAGTCGGATACCCCGTCGTAGTCCAACTATGACAATCAAAGTCAAGACCTCCGGGTTGAGACTTCCGCGTCCGGAGGTACGCGTACCGCCTACCCGAAAGATGGTGTGCTTCTGGGGTATTCGATGAGTCGGATACCCCGTCGTAGTCCAACTATGACAATCAAAGTCAAGACCTCCGGGTTGAGACTTCCGCGTCCGGAGGTACGCGTACCGCCTACCCGAAAGATGGTGAATCAGGGGTGTTCGATCAGCAATGGTCGGATGCCCCGTCGTAGTCCAACTATGACAATCAAAGTCAAGACCTCCGGGTTGAGACTTTCTAAGAGTACAAGCATAAAGGAACACGGACCAAGCCGTACCGAGAGAATCGGTACTAGAGCCCTTGTGGTTCTACATTGAGAGAGCCCTCGTGGTTCTCATTAGGGGCTTTATGCAAGAAGTACTCAATACTGTGGTGTGAAGTATAAAGTATAGAGTCCTCCACTGGTCCACGCTGCTCCGGCGGTCCTGGGTAAGATAGTTCATTCTAGCTTGCCCTATGTGGAAGAGGACTCAATACCCTACCTGTTGAGCTTGAAACAAAGTCATCACTTGGGCATGCTCATATTGCCATACACAATTACATTATATTCGAATGAGCATGCAAGCGACCCTATATAGACCGAACCAAAACGATAGATACCGCCGTAGTTCACCCCCACCAAGTGATGACTTCAGTATGGCTAGTGTGTGAAGTATAAAGTATAGTCCTCCCCTGGTCCACACTGCTTCGGCGGTCCTGGGTAAGATAGTTAGTTCTAGCTTGCCCTATGTGGAAGAGGACACCATACTTAATACTGTGGTGTAATGAACAAAGTATAGTCCTCCACTGGTCCACGCTGCTTCGGCGGTCCTGGGTAAGATAGTTAGTTCTAGCTTGCCCTATGTGGAAGAGGGCATACAAGACAAAGTATAGTTCTCCCCTGGTCCACGCTGCTTCGGCGGTCCTGGGTAAGATAGTTAATTCTAGCTTGCCCTATGTGGAAGAGAGCATACATGAACCAAGAACGAAGGTTAGATCGAGGAATGATTCGACAACTAACCGATGGTATGAAATGTGAAGAATTCAAGCAAGCACACAATCAAGTCATCACTTGGGCATGCTCGATAGCCAACCTCATGACATTAACCTGTAGAGCATGCAAAAACCAATATATATGTAAACGATGCCTCCCTAGTTCAGCGCTTCA
>NW_026525189.1:97500-119763 GCF_943734705.1 Anopheles coustani
GCCGGGTTGGTTGGTTAACACTTGATTGGGCTTGCACCCGAGGGTAATGGCACTTGAAGGTGGGTACTGGCCGGCTGACCTGGTGTGATGGTTGGTTGGTGAACACTTGGCGGTACTTGCACTTGGCTGTGCTTGGACTTGAAGGTGGGATCCGGCTGGCCTAGGCCATTGGTGGTTGGTTGGTGGGTTAGCCCTTAGCTGGGCTGGCTGGCTGGCTGGCCATCGGTGGTGTGGTGTGGTGAGGTGTGTGGAGTCGAGCATCGCGCGCCGTTGCCTTCTTCGGAGTGTTGTAGGTACGCAAGTGCTTGCAATGCAAAGAGGTTGGTGATGGAGTGACATTGCCTTCACCATGGAGTTGCGGGTACTTAGGTACTTGCAAGGAGATGGTGGTATGGTGGTGTTGCGTGTGTGGTGTTCGATTAGAAAGATATAATTTCTAAGTCCGGATTAGTGCTGTCAGTGGGGCCGCCGCTAACAGGTCCTGCACGGCCACCGTGGGGCTTGACTTGGCGCTATTCCGGACTTGGGGCGATCACGATGTCCCCGTGCGGGACTTAGAAGATGGAAGAACACAAGTACCCTTATCCCATGACTTGTGAGCGATTGGCATACGTTACCACATGAAGAGAAAAATTGGCTAAGTCCCGGATCCATATTATATGAAGAGAAAAATCGGCTAAGTCCCGGATCCATATTATATGAAGAGAAAAATTGGCTAAGTCCCGGATCCATATTATATGAAGAGAAATATCGGCTAAGTCCAGGATCCATATATAATAACCTAATAATCGGCTCAGTCCCGGATCCATATTATATGAAGAGAAAAATCGGCTAAGTCCAGGATCCATATAATATGAAGAGAAAAATCGGCTAAGTCCCAGATTGGGTCTGTCAGACATACACTTTCAAGTTACCACACAAGCAAGCAAGTTGGCCTATTGATGGATCCATATGATATGAAGAGAAAAATCGGCTAAGTCCGAGATTGGGTCTGTCAGAATTACACTTCCAAGTTACCACACAAGCAAACAGGATGGCCTAGTGATGGATCCATATAATATGAAGAGAAAAATCGGCTAAGTCCGAGATTGGGTCTGTCAGAAATACACTTCCAAGTTACCACGCAAGCAAGCAAGATGGCCTAGTGATGGATCCATATGATATGAAGAGAAAAATCGGCTAAGTCCGAGATTGGGTCTGTCGGAAATACACTTCCAAGTTACCACACAAGCAAGCAAGATGGCCATATGATGGATCCATATGATATGACGAGAAAAATCGGCTAAGTCCCAGATTGGGTCTGTCTGAAATACACTTCCAAGTTACCACACAAGCAAGCAAGATGTCCTAGTGATGGATCCATATGATATGAAGAGAAAAATCGGCTAAGTCCGAGATTGGGTCTGTCAGAAATACACTATCAAGTTACCACACAAGCAAGCAACATGGCCTAGTGATGGATCCATATAATATGAAGAGAAAAATCGGCTAAGTCCGAGATTGGTTCTGTCGGAAATACACTATCAAGTTACCACATGAGCAAGCAAGTTACCACATGAAGAGAAAGCCGGCAAAGTCCGGGAATGTTACCACATGAACTGGAAAATGGGCAACAACCTACCTTCACAGGGAACGTGAATAACTAAGGCTGTAGACATCGGATCGACAAGCCAAAGACTGATATGGAAAGGAAATGAGTAGTACTAGCTTTCCTGAGAGTTGCAGAGCTTAGACTGCATATGAACGAAAGTTATTAAGCGTCAAAGTCAGAGAAGTTACCCAAAGGAACACAAGTTCCAACTTAGAGCATGTATACCGCCTAGACGGTAAGAGGTACGGCCAGGCTGAGGAATAAGGAAATGTTGGCCAACATGTTCCCTAACTATCCCCCGAAGACCGCAAAGCAATCCAACATCAACCAAGAAAGTTATAGCCCGATCAAGGAAACACCTACTTTGCACCGATTTTGCACCAAATACATGTACCAAGCACCTTCGGTTGCATACCTGCAGGGGCTTACCATAGTAAGCCATGGAAGACCGATATACCGAACATAATCACTTTCTATCTCCTCGGGTGTTGGAGGTAGCGCTTTGCGGTACAAGAACGAAAGTTAGACCATATCTTGGTGCATCTTTTTGCCCAAAAACACAAGACCCTATCTACCAAGGCAAGAAAGTTGTGTGGGGACAAAATGTCCAAAAGTGCCCAAAGTGGCACACTTGAACCATATATTCGAGAAAAACACAAGTGTGGGCCCGAGCTAGCAAGTTGAAGTGTTCTGACCGTCAGTAGCCCTAGTCAAGGCGCACTTATCATTATATGGGGCCAAAGCGCCAGCTAGTCTTCAAGTGGGCCATATGGGTGTTCTAAGGTTTGCACCCAAATGAGGAAAAAACAGGGTAAGGTACGGTGTACCTCGAATAACTCGGGCTGTGGATGGCCGAGCAAGACAAACGACATAGCGTTGGAAAGGTCTTGATGAGACCTAACTACCCTGAGAGTTTGAAGGCAAAGACTTGAACGACCGAGAAGTTATTAAGTGCACAAGTGGTGAAGTTGCACCAAAGTCCGTGTTACCCGAAGTGGTACACGAACACCCAATATTCGACCAAAACACAAGTTTGCGCACGAGCTAGCGAGCTACATTGTTCTGACCGTCAGTAGCTCTTACCAAGACACGCATTTGATTATATGAGGCCAAGCCGCTAGCTCGACTCGAAGTCGGTCATATGGTTGGTTGATGGTTTGGACCGACCACGTGGTGTACCAAGTTGTGGTATTTTTCATGAATTATAACTCGGTCAGTTTACCACCGAGCGACAAGTTACGGCGTGATTTGGAATGGTCTTGAGTGGGACTATCTAGGAAAAATATGAACAAAAAATCACAAAGTACATGGACGAAGCTATTAGCGGAACATAGAGGAAAATGGTACCTTAGTCGAAGGAAATGGGACTTGGACCAAGAATACCACCAAGTTAATGAAGAGATAGCATGTCGACGTGGAACAATTAAAAGTTGGTAAAGGTAATACCAACATAAAAGTATATGGGGCCAAGGCGCTAGCTTGCCTCTAAAGTGGCGATATGGGTGGTTCAAGGTTTGCACCCAAGTATGGCCAAAACTGGTATAGGTACCTTTCATGAATTATAACTCAGGCTGTATGGCATTTAGCGACAAGTTTCGATGTGATTTGAAATGATCTTGAGTGGGACTATTTAGGAAAAATGTAAGTAAAAAATCAGCATGTCTATGGATGAACCTATTAGCGAAACATAGAGCAAATTGGTACCAAAAACTATGGAAATGGGACTTGTACCAAGAATACCGGCAAGTTGGAGAAGAGATAGCAAGTTGGCGTAGAACATTTATATCTTGGTGGTCATAAGGCCAACAAAAAAGTATATGGGGCCAAGGTGCTGGCTGGCCTCCAAAGTGGAGATATGGGCGATCCAAAGTTTGTACCCAAGTACGAACAAGTATGGAAAAAACAGGGTAAGGTACCAAGTACCATTAATAACTTCGGCTGTAGATGGCCGAGCAAGACAAACGGCATACCGATGGAAAGGTCTTGGGGAGACCTATCTACCCTAAAAGTTTCATGAGGCTGAGTTGAAAGACCACGGAGATATTAGGTGATGATGGTCCAATTCGGGGACCAAGTCGCAGGAAATGGCACTTGACCAAAATCACCCTTGGAAGGTGAATACCGGCTTACCGGTAAGAGATAGCGACTTGGCGTAGAATATTCATAAGTTGGGCGTGTAGAGACGCAACTTTCATTATATGGGGGCAACCCGGTCAGGGTGCTCCAAGTCGGTCGTTTGGTCGGTTTATGGTTTGGGCCGACCACGTGGTGTACCAAGTTGAGGTACCTTTCATGAATTATAACTCGGTCAGTTTGCCACCGAGCAACAAGCTACGATGTGATTTGGAATGGTCCTAAGTAGGACTATTTGGGAAAAATACAAACAGAAAATCAGCTTGTCTATGGGCGAAGCTATTAGTGAAACATATGGCAAAATGGGTCCGAAAACGAATGAAATGGGACTTGGACCAAGAATAACGGCAAGTTGGAGAAGAGATAGCAAGTTTACGTAGAACAATTATATTTGGTGCATGGTATGACCAACAAAAAAGTATATGGGGCCAAGGTGCTGGCTGGCCTCCAAAGTGGAGATATGGGCGATCCAAAGTTTGTACCCAAGTACGAACAAGTATGGAAAAAACAGGGTAAGGTACCAAGTACCATTAATAACTTCGGCTGTAGATGGCCGAGCAAGACAAACGGCATACCGTTGGAAAGGTCTTGGGGAGACCTATCTACCCTGAAAGTTTCATGAGGCTGAGTTGAAAGACCACGGAGATATTAGGTGATGATGGTCCAATTCGGGGACCAAGTCGCAGGAAATGGCACTTGACCAAAATCACCCTTGGAAGGTGAATACCGGCTTACCGGTAAGAGATAGCGACTTGGCGTAGAATATTCATAAGTTGGGCGTGTAGAGACGCAACTTTCATTATATGGGGGCAACCCGGTCAGGGTGCTCCAAGTCGGTCGTTTGGTCGGTTTATGGTTTGGGCCGACCACGTGGTGTACCAAGGTGAGGTACCTTTCATGAATTATAACTCGGTCAGTTTGCCACCGAGCGACAAGTTGCGGTGTGTTTTGGAATGGTCCTGAGTGGGACTATCAAGGAAAAATACAAGTAGAAAATCAGCTTGTCCATGGCCGAAGCTATTAGTGAAACATATAGCAAAATGGGTCCAAAAACGAATGAAATGGGACTTGGACCAAGAATAACGGCAAGTTGGAGAAGAGATAGCAAGTTGGCGTAGAACAATTATATTTGGTGCATGGTATGACCAACAAAAAAGTATATGAGGCCAAGGTGCTGGCTGGCCTCCAAAGTGGAGATATGGGCGATCCAAAGTTTGTACCCAAGTATGGCAAAAACTGGTAGAGGTACCTTTCATGAATTACTGCTCAGGCTGTATGGCACTTAGCGGGACGCTTGGCTCTGGTATGGAATAGTCTTGAGTGGGACTATCAAGGAAAAATACGAACAAAAAATCACCATGTCCACGGACGAAGGTATTAGCGAAACTTAGAGCGAAATTGCGACCAAGTCGCTGGAAATGGCCCTTGGACCAAGTATACCGTCAAGGCGGTACGAGATAGCGAGTTGACGTGGAATATTTATAAGTTTGCCTCCACGAGACAAAAGTTTAGTTATATGGGGCCAACCCGCTCAGGGTTGTCCAAGTCGGTCATATGGCTGATCGAAATTTTCGACCAAGTACTGAGAAAACAGGGTAAGGTACCGTGTACCTCGAATAACTTTGGCTGTAGATGTCCGAGCGAGGCAAACGGCATAGCGTTGGAAAGGTCTTGAGGTGTTCTAGGCACCCTGAAAGTTTGAAAAGGCTATCTGGAAAACTCGTGGAGATATTAGAGAAACATTGGGCCCAAAAGATACCAAGTCGCAGGAAATGGGCCCTCCAAGAACACCCTAAAATCCCAATTACGGCTAAGTTGCAGGCCAGCTAGCGAAGTGAAATGTTCTAGGCATAACTAGAACACGTTAATGCGCAACTTTTTGAATCAGAACTTTTTTCGATATCTGGCCCCCAAAGGGGGGATATGGGCGATCAAAGGATTTTTCCAAGTTTCGGTACTTTTTACGGTATCGCTCATAGCTCCGGCTGTATGCAAGCAAATGACAATCTAAGACATGATTTGGAAAGGTATTGAGCAGTACTAACTTACGTTAGAACACAGCGAAGCGCTATCGGTTCATGGCAAGGCCGATATAAGCAGTCAAAGATGAAAAATGTTGACAAAATGAACAAAAATTACCTTGGTACGCGAATAGCGGCCAGGGATGAAGAGGTACGAAGGTGGTGTAGAAGAATTATAATTAGGGCTTGGTACGCTCTAAAAGTTTGCCGAAGACCGCAAAGCGCTCACACCCATAGAAAGTGGCCATTTGGGCCGAACAGTGCGTGCAAAGAGGTGAAAATGCAAAAATTGCACTTTGTGGGGCGATTTGCGGGGAGAAGGAGGGGTCGGAGGGCAAAATGTCCCTTGACCAAAAAGTCTTATCTCGTCGAGATCTACAACATTGCCGAAGTCCGCAAAGCGCTAGCTCGCAATCGAAAAATCGAGAATTTGAAAATTTTCTAAGTCTTGGGCTCCCTAAGGAAAAGTTTCAAAAATCACGTTTGTCCCCAATTTTGAAGGGGAAGGAGTCGGTTCCGGGGCATGGTGTCTTCGGCAAAAAGTCTTATCTTTTTGCGTACTTTCGACTAGTTCAATAAAAATTTTTGACCCAAAATTTGTTCGGCGGACCCCTAGGTCGAAAAACCCGAAAAAAGTCGAAAAAAGTCGAAAATGTCGAAAAATGAGAAAACCTCATATTCGGACTCTACACGAGCCCCAGATATTGAAAAGTGAAATCCGCGGTCGATTTGGAACAAAAAATTGACCTAGGCAAAGTTGTATGGAGGTAGGGACCCCTGCGAAAAAAGTTTGGTCCCGAGGCTCCTTGGACCACCAAGTCCCTAGGTCGGACCAAAATCGGAAAAAATCCGACCAAAGTCGAAAGTGTCGAAAATTTTAAAAAACCCCTTTTGGGGCCCTATGGCCTCCCTAGATAATGAAAAGTGAGGTCCGCGGCCGATCCGGAAGAAAAACTTGACCTAGGCAAACTTGTATGACGGTGGGGACCCAAAAAAATTTCGATGAGTGTAGTTTAGACAGGCCGGAAAATGTATCGGTGGTCCGTATCAAGGGACGTCTTTTAGTTCCATGGGGTGGTGGTCGTCGAACAAAGTCGCCTAGGTCGACCACCAGAAAGACCAGTCGTGTTGTAATGGATGTTTTGACCACTTTACTAGGGAAACCTAGTAGGTCGAAGCAAATTTGGGGTTCGAGATGAGTTGGTGAAAGTTGGTCCAACCTAGGTGTGCTTGGTGGAGGTTGACCATGAAAGTAGAGCATGATAGGAATGACCATAACTTTGGTTCTAGATGTCGGATCGGTACACTTGAGGCAGTTTTGGAAAGGTGAAGGCCTGCTCTAGCTATGTTTCCTACCAAGCTAAGCGCCTACTAGTGACCCGGAGGAGGTATTAAGGGTCAAAGGCAAAAAGGGGTACCCTAAAGTGCATGTGACCAAGAAAATGGGAAAAACGGTATCGCCTATAGCTCAGGCTGTATGGCTCGGATCGGAAAGCTTGGATATGCGTTGGAAAGGTCTTGACGAGCGCTAGCTATGTGTCCTACCAAGCGAAGCGCTAGGTGTTGAGCAAGTCGGTCATATTAGAGGGCAAAGGTGAAAAATGGTGGTTTAGAGGCGAAAATTCACCTTATGATCGAAAATAGCGGGCGAACGATAAGAGCTACGAACACGGCGTAGAACAATCATAAGTACGTTACCACAAGACCTAACTTTGGCCAATATAGAGCGAGAAGATCGGAGGTACCCATCAGGGTGATATGGCTGGTTCAAAGTTGGACCAAAACGAGACTTGAGAAATGGGTTGAAACACGGTATCGCGAATAACTCAGGCTGTATGGAACGGATCGAAAAGCTAAGATCAGTGTTGGAAAGGTCGAACCGAGCGCTAACTATAATCCCAAACAACCGAAGCGCTAAGTGTTGAGCAAAACTGAGTTATTAAGCGACAAAGTGGAAAAATAATACCAAAATGGCCAAAAATCACACAAGACCAAGAATACCGAGCAGGCGGTAAGAGATAGCGGGTTGACGTAGAATACTTATAAGTTTGCCTCTACGAGACCTAAAAGTCGGCCATAGACAGCGAGAAGATCGGACCACTCTGGAAGGGTGATACGAGTGGTCAAAAATAGGCAAAAATGAAACATGGCTAAAATGGATTTGACTTGTGCACCATGTAGCTCCGGCTGTATGGCATGGATTGTAAAGCTAGGATATGTTTTGGAAAGGTAACACCCAGCGCTAGATACGACTAGAAGAAAGCAAAGCGCTAACTAGCATGATTTGGAAGTTATTAAACGACAAAGTCGAAAAATGTTACCAAAATTGAAACTCGAGTACATTGGGCCAAAAAGTACAAGTTGTGAAATTTGGACTTACGAGTAAAATACCGAGCAGGCGGTAAGAGATAGAGACTTGGTGTAGAACAATTATAAGTTGGGCGTGTAGAGACGCAACTTTCATTATATGGGGCCAACCCGGTCAGGGTGCTCCAAGTCGGTCGTTTGGTCGGTTTATGGTTTGGGCCGACCACGTGGTGTACCAAGTTGAGGTACCTTTCATGAATTATAACTCGGTCAGTTTGCCACCGAGCGACAAGTTCCGGTGTGATTTGGAATGGTCTTGAGTGGGACTATCAAGCAAAAATACAAATAGAAAATCAGCTTGTCCATGGCCGAAGCTATTAGTGAAACATATAGCAAAATGGGTCCAAAAACGAATGAAATGGGACTTGGACCAAGAATAACGGCAAGTTGGAGAAGAGATAGCAAGTTGACGTAGTACAATTATATTTGGTGCATGGTATGACCAACAAAAAAGTATATGGGGCCAAGGTGCTGGCTGGCCTCCAAAGTGGTGATATGGGCGATACAAAGTGTGTACCCACGTACGAACAAGTATGGAAAAAACAGGGTAAGGTACCAAGTACCATGAATAACTTCGGCTGTAGATGGCCGATTGAGGCAAACGGCATACCGTTGGAAAGGTCTTGGGGAGACCTATCTACCCTGACAGTTTCATGAGGCTGAGTTGAAAGACCACGGAGATATTAGGTGATGATGGTCCAATTCGGGGACCAAGTCGCAGGAAATGGCACTTGACCAAAATCACCCTTGGAAGGTGAATACCGGCTTACCGGTAAGAGATAGCGACTTGGCGTAGAATATTCATAAGTTGGGCGTGTAGAGACGCAACTTTCATTATATGGAAGCAACCCGGTCAGGGTGCTCCAAGTCGGTCGTTTGGTCGGTTTATGGGTTGGGCCGACCACGTGGTGTACCAAGTTGAGGTACTTTTCATGAATTATAACTCGGTCAGTTTGCCACCGAGCGACAAGTTGCGGTGTGTTTTGGAATGGTCTTGAGTGGGACTATCAAGGAAAAATACAAATAGAAAATCAGCTTGTCCATGGCCGAAGCTATTAGCGAAACATAGAGCAAATTGGTACCAAAAACTATGGAAATGGGACTTGTACCAAGAATAACGGCAAGTTGGAGAAGAGATAGCAAGTTGGCGTAGAACAATTATATTTGGTGCATGGTATGACCAACAAAAAAGTATATGGGGCTAAGGTGCTGGCTGGCCTCCAAAGTGGAGATATGGGCGATCCAATGTTTGTACCCATGTATGGCAAAAACTGGTAGAGGTACCTTTCATGAATTACTGCTCAGGCTGTATGGCACTTAGCGGGACGCTTTGCTCTGGTATGGAATAGTCTTGAGTGGGACTATCAAGGAAAAATACGAACAAAAAATCACCATGTCCACGGACGAAGGTATTAGCGAAACTTAGAGCGAAATTGCGACCAAGTCGCTGGAAATGGCCCTTGGACCAAGTATACCGTCAAGGCGGTACGAGATAGCGAGTTGACGTGGAATATTTATAAGTTTGCCTCCACGAGACGAAAGTTTAGTTATATGGGGCCAACCCGCTCAGGGTTGTCCAAGTCGGTCATATGGCTGATCGAAATTTTCGACCAAGTACTGAGAAAACAGGGTAAGGTACAGTGTACCTCGAATAACTTCGGCTGTAGATGTCCGAGCGAAGCAAACGGCATAGCGTTGGAAAGGTCTTGAGGTGCTCTAGGCACCCTGAAAGTATGAGAAAGCTATCTGGAAAACTCGTGGAGATATTAGAGAAACATAGGGCCCAAAAGATACCAAGTCGCAGGAAATGGGCCCTCCTTGAACACCCTAAAATCCCAATTACGGCTAAGTTGCAGGCCAGCTAGCGAAGTGAAATGTTCTAGGCATAACTAGAACACGTTAAGGCGCAACTTTATGAATCAGAACTTTTTTCGATATCTGGTCCCCAAAGGGGGGATATGGGCGATCCAAGGATTTTTCCAAGTTTCGGTACTTTTTACGGTATCGCTCATAGCTCCGGCTGTATGCAAGCAAATGACAATCTAAGACATGATTTGGAAAGGTAATGAGTAGTACTAACTTACGTTAGAACACAGCGAAGCGCTATCGGTTCATGGCAAGGCCGATAGAAGCAGTCAAAGATGAAAAATGTTGACAAAATGAACAAAAATTACCTTGGTACGCGAATAGCGGCCAGGGATGAAGAGGTACGAAGGTGGTGTAGAACAATTATAATTAGGGCTTGGTACGCTCTAAAAGTTTGCCGAAGACCGCAAAGCGCTCAGACCCATAGAAAGTGGCCATTTGGGCCGAACAGTGCGTGCAAAGAGGTGAAAATGCAAAAATTGCACTTTGGGGGGCGATTTGCGGGGGGAAGGAGGGGTCGGAGGGCAAAATGTCCCTTGACCAAAAAGTCTTATCTCGTCGAGATCTACAACATTGCCGAAGACCGCAAAACGCTAGCTCGCAATCGAAAAATCGAGAATTTGAAAATTTTCTAAGTCTTGGGCTCCCTAAGGAAAAGTTTCAAAAATCACGTTTGTCCCCAATTTTGAAGGGGAAGGAGTCGGTTCCGGGGCATGGTGTCTTCGGCAAAAAGTCTTATCTTTTTGCGTACTTTCGACTAGTTCAATAAAAATTTTTGACCCAAAAATTGTTCGGCGGACCCCTAGGTCGAAAAACCCGAAAAAAGTCGAAAAAAGTCGAAAATGTCGAAAAATGAGAAAACCTCATATTCGGACTCTACACGAGCCCCAGATATTGAAAAGTGAAATCCGAGGTCGATTTGGAACAAAAAATTGACCTAGGCAAAGTTGTATGGAGGTAGGGACCCCTGAGAAAAAAGTTTGGTCCCGAGGCTCCTTGGACCAACAAGTCCCTAGGTCGGACCAAAATCGGAAAAAATCCGACCAAAGTCGAAAGTGTCGAAAATTTTAAAAAACCCCTTTTGGGGCCCTATGGCCTCCCTAGATAATGAAAAGTGAGGTCCGCGGCCGATCCGGAAGAAAAACTTGACCTAGGCAAACTTGTATGACGGTGGGGACCCAAAAAAATTTCGATGAGTGTAGTTTAGACAGGCCGGAAAATGTATCGGTGGTGCGTATCAAGGGACGTCTTTTAGTTCTATGGGGTGGTGGTCGTCGAACAAAGTCGCCTAGGTCGACCACCAGAAAGACCAGTCGTGTTGTAATGGATGTTTTGGCCACTTTACTAGGGAAACCTAGTAGGTCGAAGCAAATTTGGGGTTCGAGATGAGTTGGTGAAAGTTGGTCCAACCTAGGTGTGCTTGGTGGAGGTTGACCATGAAAGTAGAGCATGATGGGAATGACCATAACTTTGGTTCTAGATGTCGGATCGGTACACTTTCGGCAGTTTTGGAAAGGTGAAGGCCTGCTCTAGCTATGTTTCCTACCAAGCTAAGCGCCTACTAGTGACCCGGAGGAGGTATTAAGGGTCAAAGGCAAAAAGGGGTACCCTAAAGTGCATGTGACCAAGAAAATGGGAAAAACGGTATCGCCTATAGCTCAGGCTGTATGGCTCGGATCGGAAAGCTTGGATATGCGTTGGAAAGGTCTTGACGAGCGCTAGCTATGTGTCCTACCAAGCGAAGCGCTAGGTGTTGAGCAAGTCGGTCATATTAGAGGGCAAAGGTGAAAAATGGTGGTTTAGAGGCGAAAATTCACCTTATGATCGAAAATAGCGGGCGAACGATAAGAGCTACGAACACGGCGTAGAACAATCATAAGTACGTTACCACAAGACCTAACTTTGGCCAATATAGAGCGAGAAGATCGGAGGTACCCATCAGGGTGATATGGCTGGTTCAAAGTTGGACCAAAACGAGACTTGAGAAATGGGTTGAAACACGGTATCGCGAATAACTCAGGCTGTATGGAACGGATCGACAAGCTAAGATCAGTGTTGGAAAGGTCGAACCGAGCGCTAACTATAATCCCAAACAACCGAAGCGCTAAGTGTTGAGCAAAACTGAGTTATTAAGCGACAAAGTGGAAAAATAATACCAAAATTTCCAAAAATCACACAAGACCAAGAATACCGAGCAGGCGGTAAGAGATAGCGGGTTGACGTGGAATACTTATAAGTTTGCCTCTACGAGACCTAAAAGTCGTCCATAGACAGCGAGAAGATCGGACCACTCTGGAAGGGTGATACGAGTGGTCAAAAATTGGCAAAAATGAAACATGGCTAAAATGGATTTGACTTGTGCACCGTATAGCTCCGGCTGTATGGCATGGATTGTTAAGCTAGGATATGTTTTGGAAAGGTAACACCCAGCGCTAGATACGACTAGAAGAAAGCAAACGTCTAACTAGCATGGTTTGGAAGTTATTAAGTGTCAAAGTCGAAAAATGTTACCAAAATTGAAACTCGAGTACATTGGGCCAAAAAGTACAAGTTGTGAAATTTGGACTTACGAGTAAAATACCGAGCAGGCGGTAAGAGATAGAGACTTGGTGTAGAACAATTATATGTTGGGCATGTTATAACCTATATTTGGCCCGAACATAGTGACGAGATCGGTGGTACCCAAAAGGGTGGTACAGGTGTTAGATGGTTTTCCCAGAGCATAAGCTCCACATGATATGGAAAACGGGAAACATCATAACTTCGGCTGTATGGCATGGAATGGAACGAACAAGGTATCGATGGAAAGAGAAAAGGTAGCGCTAACTATAATTCCTACCAAGCAAAGCGCTAGCATGTGACCGTTCGGGTGTTATTGTGAGTCAAAGTCAGAAATTGTTACCACGAGAGGCGAAAATCCGACTAAGTCCATGAATACCGGGCTGGCGGTAAGAGATACGGCTTGGCCGTAGAACATTTATAAGTTGGCCAATACAAGACCTAAGTTTCGTCCATAGACGACAAGAAGATCGAAGATACGTGAAGGTGAGATATGGGCGTCCCAAAGTGGGCCTTTGAAAAAGTGACAAACTTCCCTTATAACAGCATACACCAAATATCTCTGGCTCTATGGCACCGAATAAGAAGTTGAGGTCAGCGATAGAAAGGTGATAGTCAGCGCTAAATATCATACGAACAGAGTGAAGCGCTAAAGGGAAAGGATCTTGGTGATATAAGGTGACAAAGTCGAGAAAAGTTGCCTCAAAATCATGAAAAATGTGAAAAAATGGCTAAGTCCCGGGTGCCTTAAGGGCAGGTTGATCGAATGTACCGAGCTGGCGGTACGAGATAGAGACTTGGTGTAGAACAATTATATGTTTGGCATGGCAAGACCTACATTTGGTCAATACAAAGTGAGAAGATCAAAGAAACCCGTAAGGGTGATATTGGTGTCCAAAGGTAAAAAGCACTAAGTCTTGGGAAACTTATATGAAGAAAAAGGACCCTGATGGGTCATATAGGATGGATCGAAAAATCGGCTAAGTCCCAAAATGGGGATGTCAGAACTACACTCAAATGTTACCACACCAAGCAAGGCAAACTTATATGAAGCAAAGGACCCTGATGGGTCATATGGTATTGATTGAAAAATCGGCTAAGTCCCAAAATGGGGATGTCAGAACTACACTCAAATGTTACCACACCAAGCAAGGCAAACTTATATGAAGCAAAGGACCCTGATGGGTCATATGGTATTGATTGAAAAATCGGCTAAGTCCCAAAATGGGGATGTCAGAACTACACTCAAATGTTACCACACCAAGCAAGGCAAACTTATATGAAGCAAAGGACCCATATGGGTCATATGGTATTTTACGAAAAATCGGCTAAGTCCCAAAATGATGATGTCAGAACTACACTCAAATGTTACCATACCAAGCAAGGCAAACTTATATGAAGGAAAGGACCCATATGGGTCATATGGTATTTTACGAAAAATCGGCTAAGTCCCAAAATGAGGATGTCAGAACTACACTAAAAAGTTACCACACCAAGCAAGGCAAAGTACCTAGGTGAACCCTAGGAAGAAACACGGACCAAGTCAGATGGCCTAAGACAATAGAACAAGTGACCTAGGCAAAGTTGTATGGCGCTGAGGACCCTGAAAAATCTGGTTAGTGTAGTTTAGACAGGGTAGGTTTTTGGGTCGGCCGAACCCCCTTATTTTGGGTTTTGGCCTCATCAAGAAGCTACACCTAGGCAAACTGCCTAGGGTGAAAGTGCGAAGACCAATCGAATAGTAAGACAAGTTTTGACCGATCGCCCTAGGCAAGCTTGTATGAAGAAAGGGACCCTAAGGGTCATATGGAAATACATGAAAAATCGGCTAAGTCCCAAAATTGGGATGTCTGAACTACACTAAAAAGTTACCACATCAAGCAAGGCAAAGTACCTAGGTGAACCCTAGCAAGAAACACGGACCAAGTCAGATGGCCTAAGTCAAGAGAACAAGTGACCTAGGCAAAGTTGTATGACGGTGAGGACCCTGAAAAATCTGGTTAGTGTAGTTTAGACAGGGGAGGTTTTTGGGTCGGCTGAACCTCCTTATTTTGGGTTTTGACCTCCTCAAGAAGCTACACCTAGGCAAACTGCCTAGGGTGAAAGTGCGAAGACCAATCGAATAGTAAGACAAGTTTTGACCGATCGCCCTAGGCAAGCTTGTATGAAGAAAGGGACCCTATGGGTCATATGGAAATACATGAAAAATCGGCTAAGTCCCAAAATTGGGATGTCAGAACTACACTAAAAAGTTACCACATCAAGCAAGGCAAAGTACCTAGGTGAACCCTAGGAAGAAACACGGACCAAGTCAGATGGCCTAAGTCAAGAGTGCAAGTGACCTAGGCAAAGTTGTATGACGGTGAGGACCCTGAAAAATCTGGTTAGTGTAGTTTAGACAGGGGAGGTTTTTGGGTCGGCTGAACCTCCTTATTTTGGGTTTTGACCTCCTCAAGAAGCTACACCTAGGCAAACTGCCTAGGGTGAAAGTGCGAAGACCAATCGAATAGTAAGACAAGTTTTGACCGATCGCCCTAGGCAAGCTTGTATGAAGAAAGGGACCCTATGGGTCATATGGAAATACATGAAAAATCGGCTAAGTCCCAAAATTGGGATGTCTGAACTACACTAAAAAGTTACCACATCAAGCAAGGCAAAGTACCTAGGTGAACCCTAAGAAGAAACACGGACCAAGTCAGATGGCCTAAGTCAAGAGTACAAGTGACCTAGGCAAAGTTGTATGGCGCTGAGGACCCTGAAAAATCGGGTTAGTGTAGTTCAGACAGGGGAGGTTTTTGGGTCGGCTGAACCTCCTTATTTTGGGTTTTGACCTCCTCAAGAAGCTACACCTAGGCAAACTGCCTAGGGTGAAAGTGCGAAGACCAATCGAATAGTAAGACAAGTTTTGACCGATCGCCCTAGGCAAGCTTGTATGAAGAAAGGGACCCTTAGGGTCATATGGAAATTCATGAAAAATCGGCTAAGTCCCAAAATTGGGATGTCAGAACTACACTATAAAGTTACCACATCAAGCAAGGCAAAGTACCTAGGTGAACCCTAGGAAGAAACACGGACCAAGTCAGATGGCCTAAGTCAAGAGTATAAGTGACCTAGGCAAAGTTGTATGGCGCTGAGGACCCTGAAAAATCGGGTTAGTGTAGTTAAGACAGGGGAGGTTTCAGGGTCGGCTGGACCTCCTTATTTCGGGTTTTGGCCTCCTCAAGAAGACAGACCTAGGCGAATTGCCTAGGGTGAAACTGCGAAGACCAATCGAATAGTAAGACAAGTTTTGACCGATCGCCCTAGGCAAGCTTGTATGAAGAAAGGGACCCTTAGGGTCATATGGAAATTCATGAAAAATCGGCTAAGTCCCAAAATTGGGATGTCAGAACTACACTAAAAAGTTACCACATCAAGCAAGGCAAAGTACCTAGGTGAACCCTAGGAAGAAACACGGACCAAGTCGGATGGCCTAAGTCAAGAGTACAAGTGACCTAGGCAAAGTTGTATGGCGCTGAGGACCCTGAAAAATCGGGTTAGTGTAGTTCAGACAGGGGAGGTTTCAGGGTCGGCCGAACCTCCTTATTTCGGGTTTTGGCCTCCTCAAGAAGACAGACCTAGGCGAACTGCCTAGGGTGAAAGTGCGAAGACCAATCGAATAGTAAGACAAGTTTTGACCGATCGCGCTAGGCAAGCTTGTATGAAGAAAGGGACCCTATGGGTCATATGGAAATATACGAAAAATCGGCTAAGTCCCAAAATTGGGATGTCAGAACTACACTATAAAGTTACCACATTAGCAAGGCAGACTTGTATGAAGAACGGGACCCTGGTGAAAGTAGCAAATATCCCAAACCGAACATGAATATTATACACACAAGAGTACGAACATAAAGGAACACGGACCAAGCGTACCGAGAGAATCGGTACTATAGAACCCTCGTGGTTCTACACAAAGACTTTATGTTAGGGGTTCAAGCCCCATAGTACTCAAACGGTGACAGTAGCAAATATCCCAAAACGAACGTGAATCTTATTCACAAGAGTACGAACATAAAGGAACACGGACCAAGCGTACCGAGAGAATCGGTACTATAGAGCCCTCGTGGTTCTACACAAAGACTTTATGTTCGGGGTTCACACCCCAAATCGAACGTGGAATTTACTTTCTGATGGTCATGCGGTCGTCCAAAGGGGTCTAGTATCCTGGGATGACAAGCATCACGGGCACAGCTCGTATCAAAACAGTCGAAGAGGCCCGCGAAAGCTTGCTTTCCATGGCTATGCGATGCACAAATTGAGTTTACTCACCGTAGTATAAAACGAACGAACCGAACCTATCCGAGTAGGGATAATGGGCGCAGTAACATACTTCTGTGACCCAGCGAGAGTTGAACGAGGTGACATGAACTGTCAGTGGCTTATATCAGATGGGATACATACATGAGATTGCTTTCAAATCTACACTCGAAAACCTAACCAAGTAAAAGCGAACGTGGGGAGGATTCGAAACCGGTAACGAAATCTTAAGCTGGAAAGAGTCATCACTATGGATACATATTATGCGAAACCAATCAAGTGCTCATTACTGATCCAAAACCGAAGAGCACTAGTGAACACCTTAATCTCACCCTAGTTCACATCCAAGTGATCGACCACGTGTGTGAAGCAAAGACCAATCGAATTCCTGAATGAACCGAACACTATGAACAAATGGCCAAAAACGTTATAACTATCCAAACATACTACTATCTAGCGAAAGTCATCACGATGGAACCATACCATGATCTTTAACCTATAGCGCTCACCATATTCCTACCCAGAGTGCAAGTGAACAGATTGCTCACCCCTACCCAGTTCACAACCACGTGATCGACTAACATACCGAGGTTACCACAAGTCAAAGTTATACGTTTACAAGCGCAAGACCAATCGAAAACCCCGAAAGCAATCTCGACCCAAAATGTATTATCCGTGAGTGTAGTCGAGTCTCGTACTCGTCATCTGTAATCGTCGGATAGAATATCCAGTACACGGTTGTCTTTCCAAATGAAATCTACATACAGAACTCGCTCTTGGCAAATGGGTGGCAATGGCGCAATCAGGAGCGAGTTCCCGTCCGGGTGCCAAGTGATTGGCAAATGTCTGGGGGAAAGCAACCATATGTTGATTTGTCTGTTAGTGTACTGGGTGTTTGAGGTATGTAGTATCCACGCTTGGTTGGGTGTGTCAGAGGACCGTGAATGCGTTCGCAACCCCAATTGGGGTACATCGGGAATGATTTTGTGGAACCGATGTGCCCGGCACACACTAAGTTTTGTTGCAAGTTAATAGTGTGCCATGTCCGGGGGGGTTGTGATTAAACTCTGGTGAATTGCGTACTGTGGTGATTGGGGTATGAAAGCCCCGCAGTTGCAATGATCGGACGCGCCTAGCGTGTCCTTTAGTTGATGGTAGGGAAATGAAGGCCCTTGTCAGCTCACCTAAGTATTCATGGAAGTTTGGCATAAGGTCGCTGTGGTAGGGGTATGAAGGCCCCGTCAGCGCATGCACAATCGGGCGCACGAGCGCTTAGCGGAGTCGAATGCCGCTCAAGTGCCTGTCCGGTGCATCGGGTGTGTGTGTGATACGAGGGCAATGAGGTTCGCACGGGGGCTCGCCTCCCGTGTGCTACCGGACTTGACAACATATAGAACGTGGTGTTTGCTCCTCCGGGTGCAATGGGACAATGAACATTCGAACGCAAAGTCGGAATTCTGGTTGATCCTACCAGTAATATACGCTCGTCTCAAAGGTTAAGCCATGCATGTCTAAGTACAAACAGATTTAATGTGAAACCGCATAAGGCTCAGTATAACAGCTATAATTTACGAGATCATCAACCTAGTTACTTGGATAACTGTGGAAAATCTAGAGCTAATACATGCAACATGCCAGGACCCTCGCGGGAACTGGTGCACTTATTAGTCAAACCAATCGCGGGTTCTCCGTGTCATTGAGTTGAAGTCTGGATAATGATGCTGATCGTATGGTCTCGCACCGACGACAGATCTCGCAAATATCTGCCCTATCAACTATGGATGGTAGTATAGAGGACTACCATGGTTGCAACGGGTAACGGGGAATCAGGGTTCGATTCCGGAGAGGGAGCCTGAGAAATGGCTACCACATCCAAGGAAGGCAGCAGGCGCGTAAATTACCCAATCCCGGGACGGGGAGGTAGTGACGAGAAATAACAATATGAAACTCTTTAATGATGTTTCATAATTGGAATGAGTAGAGCATAAATCCTTCTACGAGGATCAAGTGGAGGGCAAGTCTGGTGCCAGCAGCCGCGGTAATTCCAGCTCCACTAGCGTATATTAAAATTGTTGCGGTTAAAACGTTCGAAGTTGATACTTGTCCAACACAGTCCGGCTCCGCCGACCCGGTCAACCCGTGGTCGGTGGGCCAAGTCGGAATCTGGTTGCGACTCAATGGTGTGGTAGGGCACCAAGTCTGTGTCATGGTGTGCCCTTCAACGGGTGCAAGTGTAACATAGAGCTCGACCGCTCACGTTTACCTTGAACAAATTAGAGTGCTTAAAGCAGGGTGCCCAAACGCCCTAGAATAATCTTGCATGGAATAATGGAATACGACCTTGGTCTAATCTTTCATTGGTTTGTACTCAGACCGGAGGTAATGATTAACAGAAGTAGTTGGGGACACTAGTATTACGGCGCGAGAGGTGAAATTCGTAGACCGTCGTAAGACTAACTAAAGCGAAGGCATTTGTCAAGGATGCTTTCTTTAATCAAGAACGAAAGTTAGAGGATCGAAGGCGATTAGATACCGCCCTAGTTCTAACCGTAAACGATGCCAACTAGCAATTGGGAGACGCTACAACCAGGTGCTCTCAGTAGCTTCCGGGAAACCAAAGTCAGGTTCCGGGGGAAGTATGGTTGCAAAGTTGAAACTTAAAGGAATTGACGGAAGGGCACCACAATGAAATGGAGCTTGCGGTTCAATTTGACTCAACACGGGAAAACTTACCAGGTCCGAACTTATGGAGGTGAGACAGATTAATAGCTCTTTCTCAAATTTAAGGGTAGTGGTGCATGGCCGTTCTTAGTTCGTGGATTGATTTGTCTGGTTAATTCCGATAACGAACGTGACTCACATATGCTAACTAGAACGCAGTCAGCGTTAATGCGTCGATGCCGATTGGAACGGGTTAGGACCTTTCGGTGGAGTATGACCTGACACCTTCGCTGTTCGTGTGCGCAAGTGCACTTACGGTACGCTGCTTAGCAGGACAATTTGTGTTTAGCAAAATGAGATCGAGCGATAACAGGTCCGTGATGCCCTTAGATGTTCTGGGCTACACGCGTGCTACAATGTGGGTAGCAGCGTGTCTCCTATTCCGAGAGGAACGGGAAATCACTCAAATACTCACTTAGTAGGGATTATGGATTGCAATGGTCCATATGAACTCGGAACTTCTAGTAAGTGCTGGTCATCAGCCAGCGTTGAATACGTCCCTGCCCTTTGTACACACCGCCCGTCGCTACTACCGATGGATTATTTAGTGAGGTCTTTGGAGATGATCGTTCGCTGGATCCTCGTGAACCGCGTCTGCTTTATCGAAGTTGACCGAACTTGATGATTTAGAGGAAGTAAAAGTCGTAACAAGGTTTCCGTAGGTGAACCTGCGGAAGGATCATTAGTGGCCAAGTGATCCTTCCAGAAGTCCGAACCTGCGGGTTGAGACTTCGGCACAAGTTGCCATATGATAATTGACGAAACACTATAGAAGTCCGAACCTGCGGGTTGAGACTTAGGCACAAGTTGCCATATGAACATTGACGAAACACTATGAAGTCCGAACCTGCGGGTTGAGACTTAGGCACAAGTTGCCTTATACATGACTTCGAACAAATACACAAGTCCGAACCTGCGGGTTGAGACTTAGGCACAAGTTGCCTTATACATGACTTCGAACAAATACACAAGTCCGAACCTGCGGGTTGAGACTTAGGCACAAGTTGCCATATGAAAGTTGACGAAACACTAACAAGTCCGAACCTGCGGGTTGAGACTTAGGCACACGTTGCCTTATACATGACTTCGAACAAATACACAAGTCCGAACCTGCGGGTTGAGACTTAGGCACAAGTTGCCTTATACATACATTGGCCAAATAAACAGAAGTCCGAACCTGCGGGTTGAGACTTAGGCACAAGTTGCCATATTATATTCGATCAAACACTAAGTAGTCCGAACCTGCGGGTTGAGACTCAAGACCGTAACAAGATGTCACTATACAAGTCCGAACCTAAGGGTTGAGACTTAATGCGATCTAGATACCAAGTTGACATCCAATACCTGTTGAGCAAAACCAAAGATTCCCTGTTCTCGAATGATTACACTATATAACAGGGAATCTTGAAGAAATCAAGCAAGCGTGAAACAAAGTCATCACTTGGGCATGCTCGATAGCCAACCACATGACCTTAACCTAAGAGAGCATGCAAACCACATGATACCTATAAACGATTAACCCGCCCTAGTTCAATCGTTCACCAAGTGATGACTTCAGTATGGCTAAGAGAAAAACTTTTAAATGGGAAAAACTCTAAGTCCGAACCTCCGGGTTGAGACTTCCGCGTCGGAGGTGGGCGCACCTCCTATCCGAAAGATGGTGAATCAGGGGTGTTCGATCAGCAATGGTCGGATGCCCCGTCGTAGTCCAACTATGACAATCAAAGTCAAGACCTCCGGGTTGAGACTTTCCGCGAGTACAAGCATAAAGGAACACGGACCAAGCCGTACCGAGAGAATCGGTACTAGAGCCCTCGTGGTTCTACATTGAGAGAGCCCTCGTGGTTCTCATTAGGGGCTTTATGCAAGTCGTACTCAATACTGTGGTGTGAAGTATAAAGTATAGTCTTCGCCTGGTCCACGCTGCTTCGGCGGTCCTGGGTAAGATAGTTCATTCTAGCTTGCCCTATAGTGGAATGAGGACACTTAATGCTTCGTCTTTTAGCGGCGGCTAGACTCCTCCTCACGGGGAACGAGTTGACGCACACAGCGGCGGCTTACGCACTATGGCAATCATGGATGCCTGAAGATTCCGTGAAGTTCTCCCCTGGTCCACGCTGCCTCGGCAGTCCTGGGTAAAATGGAATATTTCCAGCTTGCCCTATAGTGGAAGAGGACTATCCAACAATACAAAGTCAAGACCTCCGGGTTGAGACTTTCCGCGTCGGTGGTGTCGCGCACCGCCTATCCGAAAGATGGTGTAACAGGGGTGTTCGATCAGCAATGGTCGGATGCCCCGTCATAGTCCAACTATGACAACCAAAGTCAAGACCTCCGGGTTGAGACTTTCCGCGTCCGGAGGTACGCGTACCGCCTACCCGAAAGATGGTGTGCTTCTGGGGTATTCGATGAGTCGGATACCCCGTCGTAGTCCAACTATGACAATCAAAGTCAAGACCTCCGGGTTGAGACTTCCGCGTCCGGAGGTACGCGTACCGCCTACCCGAAAGATGGTGTGCTTCTGGGGTATTCGATGAGTCGGATACCCCGTCGTAGTCCAACTATGACAATCAAAGTCAAGACCTCCGGGTTGAGACTTCCGCGTCCGGAGGTACGCGTACCGCCTACCCGAAAGATGGTGAATCAGGGGTGTTCGATCAGCAATGGTCGGATGCCCCGTCGTAGTCCAACTATGACAATCAAAGT
>NW_026525190.1:0-2500 GCF_943734705.1 Anopheles coustani
CACCATACTTAATACTGTGGTGTAATGAACAAAGTATAGTCCTCCACTGGTCCACGCTGCTTTGCAGTCCTGGGTAAGATAGTTAATTCTAGCTTGCCCTATGTGGAAGAGGGCATACAAGACAAAGTATAGTTCTCCCCTGGTCCACGCTGCTTCGGCGGTCCTGGGTAAGATAGTTAATTCTAGCTTGCCCTATGTGGAAGAGAGCATACATGAACCAAGAACGAAGGTTATGATCGAGGAATGATTCGACAACTAACCGATGGTATGAAATGTGAAGAATTCAAGCAAGCACACAATCAAGTCATCACTTGGGCATGCTCGATAGCCAACCCTATGACATTAACCTAGTAGAGCATGCGAAACCCAATATATATACAAGTAATGTAAACGATGCCTCCCTAGTTCAGCGCTTCAACCAAGTGATGACTTCAGAATGGCTAAATCAAATCGGTTCAAAACATACCATCGGTACCCTATTGAAACACACAAGTCGATATCAAACCTCATGATTGTGTAGTCCTCCACTGGTCCACACTGCTCCGGCGGTCCTGGGTAAGATAGTTCATTCTAGCTTGCCCTATGTGGAAGAGGGCACATTACTCAATACTGTGGTGTTATGAACAAAGTATAGTCCTCCACTGGTCCACGCTGCTTCGGCGGTCCTGGGTAAGATAGTTAGTTCTAGCTTGCCCTATGTGGAAGAGGGCATACAAGACAAAGTATAGTTCTCCCCTGGTCCACGCTGCTTCGGCGGTCCTGGGTAAGATAGTTAATTCTAGCTTGCCCTATGTGGAAGAGAGCATACATGAACCAAGAACGAAGGTTATGATCGAGGAATGATTCGACAACTAACCGATGGTATGAAATGTGAAGAATTCAAGCAAGCACACAATCAAGTCATCACTTGGGCATGCTCGATAGCCAACCTCATGACATTAACCTAGTAGAGCATGCGAAAACCAATATATATGTAAACGATGCCTCCCTAGTTCAGCGCTTCAACCAAGTGATGACTTCAGAATGGCTAAATCAAATCGGTTCAAACCATACCATCGGTATCCTATTGAAACACACAAGTCGATATCAAACCTCATGATTGTGTAGTCCTCCACTGGTCCACGCCGCTTCGGCCGTCCTGGGTAAAATGGAACATTCCAGCTTGCCCTATGTGGAAGAGGGCACATTACTCAATACTGTGGTGTGAAGTATAAAGTTCAGTTCTCCCCTGGTCCACGCTGCTTCGGCGGTCCTGGGTAAGATAGTTCATTCTAGCTTGCCCTATGTGGAAGAGGACACTTCATACTTCGTCTCTAAGCGGCGGCTTGACTCCTCCCTACGGGGAACGGGTTTACGCGCACAGCGGCGGCTTACGCACTATGGCAGTCATGGATGCCTTACGTTTCTATGAAAAGTGTGTTCCTCCCCTGGTCCACGCTGCTTCGGCAGTCCTGGGTAAGATAGTTAGTTCTAGCTTGCCCTATGTGGAAGAGGACACGTAGACTTACTGTGGTGTGAAGTATAAAGTTCAGTTCTCCCCTGGTCCACGCCGCTTCGGCCGTCCTGGGTAAAATGGATTCATCCAGCTTGCCCTATGTGGAATGAGGACACTTTATGCTTCGTCTCTAAGCGGCGGCTTGCTCCTCCCTACGGGGAACGGGTATACGCGCACAGCGGCGGCTTACGTTATGGCAGTCATGGATGCCTTACGTTTCCATGAAAAGTGTGTTCCTCCCCTGGTCCACGCTGCTTCGGCAGTCCTGGGTAAGATAGTTAGTTCTAGCTTGCCCTATGTGGAAGAGGACACGTAGACTTACTGTGGTGTGAAGTATAAGGTTCAGTTCTCCCCTGGTCCACGCCGCTTCGGCCGTCCTGGGTAAAATGGATTCATCCAGCTTGCCCTATGTGGAATGAGGACACTTTATGCTTCGTCTCTAAGCGGCGGCTTGCTCCTCCCTACGGGGAACGGGTATACGCGCACAGCGGCGGCTTACGCAAGTTAGTCACCCTCGGCAGTGGATCACTCGGCTCATGGATCGATGAAGACCGCAGCTAACTGCGCGTCATAATGTGAACTGCAGGACACATGAACATTGATAAGTTGAACGCATATTGCACGTCGTGGGAACCTACCATGATGTACAGATGACTGAGCGCTTATATTTGAGAAATGTATCGCATACATTTAACTACGCCGTGACACCCGTCACGAGACGTGCACCATGATGTTAACTAGGGTCGCGACGACCCGCTAGCATTAAAGAACCCGTGGTTTACAATATACTGGCATTGGAATTCGAAGTATTTAGAGCGTCCGTGTTCCCGCGTGAGGCGGAAGTACGAGGAGAAGGCGTGCTTGTGGTGTCTGTGGTGGTGTTTACTGATGTCTAGCTTCAGCTTATTTATTTATTTAAATAGAAGCGAAGATGTCAAAGTAGCGTCGAAGCAGCAGCGGTAGCACAAATGATTCAAGTATGGAAGTTGACCAAAGGAACACAAA
>NW_026525190.1:7500-30000 GCF_943734705.1 Anopheles coustani
GGGTTCGCAAGGACTTGGAGTGCCGGGACGGGTTGGCGGATCCAACACTCTGGGTACCTCCGGGTACTTGGGGTTGGTTGAGGACTTGGTGAACAAACACTTGTTGTACACTCTCCGGATGTACTTCGGGTGTCACCTGTTGTCCGAGGCCACTTGCATGGTAGCAAGCGTTGTGATACAATGGCCCTACCGGGCAAACACTTTGGGTTCGCAAGGACTTGGAGTGCCGGGACGGGTTTGCGGATCCAACACTCTGGGTACCTCCGGGTACTTGGGGTTGGTTGAGGACTTGGTGAACAAACACTTGATATACACTCTTCGGATGTACTTCGGGTATCGCCTGTTGTCCGAGACCACTTGCATGGTTAGCAAGCGTTGTGGTCTAATGGCCCTACCGGGCAAACACTTTATGTTCGCGAGGACTTAGAGTGCTGGTAGTGGTTGGCGGACCCAACACTCTGGGTACCTCCGGGTACTTGGGGTTGGTTGAGGACTTGGTGAACAAACACTTGTTGTACACTCTCCGGATGTACTTCGGGTGTCACCTGTTGTCCGAGACCACTTGCATGGTTAGCAAGCGTTGTGGTCTAATGGCCCTACCGGGCAAACACTTTATGTTCGCGAGGACTTGGAGTGCTGGTAGTGGTTGGCGGACCCAACACTCTGGGTACCTCCGGGTACTTGGGGTTGGTTGAGAACTTGGTGAAGATACCCCTGTCACCTTGTTCGAGGCCACTTGCATGGTCGCAAGCGTTGTGAAACAATGGCCCTACCGGGCAAACACTTTGGGTTCGCAAGGACTTGGAGTGCCGGGACGGGTTGGCGGATCCAACACTCTGGGTACCTCCGGGTACTTGGGGTTGGTTGAGGACTTGGTGAGCAAACACTTGATATACGTTCTTCGGATGTATTTCGGGTGTCACCTGTTGTCCGAGGCCACTTGCATGGTCAACGGTTGAGGTGGTGATGGCGGGTCGGTGCTGTAGGGTGCCGGCCTGTTGGCTGCCTTGGCCGGGTTGGTTGGTTAACACTTGATTGGGCTTGCACCCGAGGGTAATGGCACTTGAAGGTGGGTACTGGCCGGCTGACCTGGTGTGATGGTTGGTTGGTGAACACTTGGCGGTACTTGCACTTGGCTGTGCTTGGACTTGAAGGTGGGATCCGGCTGGCCTAGGCCATTGGTGGTTGGTTGGTGGGTTAGCCCTTAGCTGGGCTGGCTCTCTGGCTGGCCATCGGTGGTGTGGTGTGGTGAGGTGTGTGGAGTCGAGCATCGCGCGCCGTTGCCTTCTTCGGAGTGTTGTAGGTACGCAAGTGCTTGCAATGCAAAGAGGTTGGTGATGGAGTGACATTGCCTTCACCATGGAGTTGCGGGTACTTAGGTACTTGCAAGGAGATGGTGGTATGGTGGTGTTGCGTGTGTGGTGTTCGATTAGAAAGATATAATTTCTAAGTCCGGATTAGTGCTGTCAGTGGGGCCGCCGCTAACAGGTCCTGCACGGCCACCGTGGGGCTTGACTTGGCGCTATTCCGGACTTGGGGCGATCACGATGTCCCCGTGCGGGACTTAGAAGATGGAAGAACACAAGTACCCTTATCCCATGACTTGTGAGCGATTGGCATACGTTACCACATGAAGAGAAAAATTGGCTAAGTCCCGGATCCATATTATATGAAGAGAAAAATCGGCTAAGTCCCGGATATATATTATATGAAGAGAAAAATTGGCTAAGTCCCGGATCCATATTATATGAAGAGAAATATCGGCTAAGTCCAGGATCCATATATAATAACCTAATAATCGGCTAAGTCCCGGATCCATATTATATGAAGAGAAAAATCGGCTAAGTCCAGGATCCATATATAATAACCTAATAATCGGCTAAGTCCAGGATCCATATATAATAACCTAATAACAGGCTAAGTCCAGGATCCATATTATATGAAGAGAAAAATCGGCTAAGTCCGAGATTGGGTCTGTCAGACATACACTTTCAAGATACCACACAAGCAAGCAAGATGGCCTAGTGATGGAACCATATAATATGAAGAGAAAAATCGGCTAAGTCCGAGATTGGGTCTGTCGGAAATACACTATCAAGTTACCACACAAGCAAGCAAGATGGCCTAATGATGGATCCATATGATATGAAGAGAAAAATCGGCTAAGTCCAGGATCCATATAATATGAAGAGAAAAATCGGCTAAGTCCCAGATTGGGTCTGTCAGAAATACACTTCCAAGTTACCACACAAGCAAGCAAGATGGCCTAGTGATGGATCCATATGATATGAAGAGAAAAATCGGCTAAGTCCAGGATCCATATAATATGAAGAGAAAAATCGGCTAAGTCCCAGATTGGGTCTGTCAGAAATACACTTCCAAGTTACCACACAAGCAAGCAAGATGGCCTAGTGATGGATCCATATGATATGAAGAGAAAAATCGGCTAAGTCCGAGATTGGGTCTGTCGGAAATACACTATCAAGTTACCACACAAGCAAGCAAGATGGCCTAGTGATGGATCCATATGATATGAAGAGAAAAATCGGCTAAGTCCAGGATCCATATAATATGAAGAGAAAAATCGGCTAAGTCCCAGATTGGGTCTGTCAGAAATACACTTAAAAGTTACCACACAAGCAAGCAAGATGGCCTAGTGATGGATCCATATGATATGAAGAGAAAAATCGGCTAAGTCCCAGATTGGGTCTGTCAGAAATACACTTCCAAGTTACCACATGAGCAAGCAAGTTACCACATGAAGAGAAAGCCGGCAAAGTCTGGGAATGTTACCACATGAACTGGAAAATGGGCAAAAACCTACCTTCACAGGGAACGTGAATAAGTAAGGCTGTAGACATCGGATCGACAAGCCAAAGACTGATATGGAAAGGAAATGAGTAGTACTAGCTTTCCTGAGAGTTGCAGAGCTTAGACTGCATATGAACGAAAGTTATTAAGCGTCAAAGTCAGAGAAGTTACCCAAAGGAACACAAGTTCCAACTTAGAGCATGTATACCGCCTAGACGGTAAGAGGTACGGCCAGGCTGAGGAATAAGGAAATGTTGGCCAACATGTTCCCTAACTATCCCCCGAAGACCGCAAAGCAATCCAACATCAACCAAGAAAGTTATAGCCCGATCAAGGAAACACCTACTTTGCACCGATATTGCACCAAATACATGTACCAAGCACCTTCGGTTGCATACCTGCAGGGGTTTACCATAGTAGGCCATGGAAGACCGATATACCGAACATAATCACTTTCTATCTCCTCGGGTGTTTGAGATAGCGCTTTGCGGTACAAGAACGAAAGTTAGACTTTATCTTGGTGCATCTTTTTGCCCAAGATCACAAGACCCTATCTACCAAGGCAAGAAAGTTGTGTGGGGACAAAATGTCCAAAAGTGCCCAAAGTGGCACACTTGAACCATATATTCGAGAAAAACACAAGTGTGGGCCCGAGCTAGCAAGTTGAAATGTTCTGACCGTCAGTAGCCCTAGTTGAGGTGCACTTATCATTATATGAGGCCAACGTGCCAGCTAGTCTCTAAAGGGGCGATATGGGTGTTCCAAGGTTTGTACCCAATTGAGGAAAAAACAGGGTAAGGTACGGTGTACCGCGAATAACTCGGGCTATAGATGTCCGATCGATGAGTTTGGCATATGTATGGAAAGGTCTCGACGAGACCTAACTACCCTGAAAGTATGAAGGCAAAGACTTGAATGACCGGGAAGTTATTAAGTGCACAAGTGGTAAAGTTGCACCAAAGTCCATGTTACCCGAAGTGGTACATGAACACCCAATATTCGACCAAAACACAAGTTTAGAGACGAGCTAGCGAGCTACATTGTTCAGACCGTCAGTAGCCCGCATCAAGACACGCATTTCATTATATTGAGCCTAGCCGCTAGCTCGACTCGAAGTCGGTCATATGGTTGGTTGATGGTTTGGACCGACCACGTGGTGTACCAAGGTGATGTACCTTTCATGAATTAAAACTCTGGCTGTATGGCACTGAGCGACAAGCTTAGGTGTGATTTGGAATAGTCTTGAGTGGGACTATTTAGGAAAAATGCGAACAAAAAATCACAAAGTCCTTGGGCGAAGCTATTAGCGAAACATAGAGCAAATTGGTACCAAAAACTATGGAAATGGGACTTGAGTCAAAAATAACCGCAAGTTGGAGAAGAGATAGCAAGCTTGCGTAGAACAATTATATTTGGTGCATGGTATCACCAACAAAAAAGTATATGGGGCCAAGGTGCTGGCTGGCCTCCAAAGTGGAGATATGGGCGATCCAAAGTTTGTACCCAAGTACGAACAAGTATGGAAAAAACAGGGTAAGGTACCAAGTACCATTAATAACTTCGGCTGTAGATGGCCGAGCGAGGCAAACGGCTCACCGTTGGAAAGGTCTTGGGGAGACCTATCTACCCTGAAAGTTTCATGAGGCTGAGTTGAAAGACCACGGAGATATTAGGTGATGATGGTCCAATTCGGGGACCAAGTCGCAGGAAATGGCGCTTGACCAAAATCACCCTTGGAAGGTGAATACCGGCTTACCGGTAAGAGATAGCGACTTGGCGTAGAATATTCATAAGTTGGGCGTGTAGAGACGCAACTTTTATTATATGGGGCCAACCCGGTCAGGGTGCTCCAAGTCGGTCGTTTGGTTGGTTTATGGTTTGGGCCGACCACGTGGTGTGCCAAGTTGAGGTACCTTTCATGAATTATAACTTGGTCAGTTTGCCACCGAGCGACAAGCTGCGGTGTGTTTTGGAATGGTCTTGAGTGGGACTATCAAGGAAAAATACCAATCGAAAATCAGCTTGTCCATGGCCGAAGCTATTAGTGAAACATATAGCAAAATGGGTCCAAAAACGAATGAAATGGGAATTGGACCAAGAATAACGGCAAGTTGGAGAAGAGATAGCAAGTTGGCGTAGAACAATTATATTTGGTGCATGGCATGACCAACAAAAAAGTATATGGGGCCAAGGTGCTAGCTGGCCTCCAAAGTGGAGATATGGGCGATCCAAAGTTTGTACCCAAGTACGAACAAGTATGGAAAAAACAGGGTAAGGTACCAAGTACCATTAATAACTTCGGCTGTAGATGGCCGAGCGAGGCAAACGGCTCACCGTTGGAAAGGTCTTGGGGAGACCTATCTACCCTGAAAGTTTTATGAGGCTGAGTTGAAAGACCACGGAGATATTAGGTGATGATGGTCCAATTCGGGGACCAAGTCGCAGGAAATGGCACTTGACCAAAATCACCCTTGGAAGGTGAATACCGGCTTACCGGTAAGAGATAGCGACTTGGCGTAGAATATTCATACGTTGGGCGGGCAAAGACGCAACTTTCATTATATGGGAGCAACCCGATCAGGGTGCTCCAAGTCGGTCGTTTGGTCGGTTTATGTTTTATGCCGACCATGTGCTGTACCAGGTAGAGGTACCTTTCATGAATTATAACTCGGTCAGTTTGCCACCGAGCGACAAGTTGCGTTGTGTTTTGGAATGATCTTAAGTGGGACTATCAAGGAAAAATACAAATAAAAAATCAGCTTGTCAATGGCCGAAGCTATTAGTGAAACATATAGCAAAATGGGTCCGAAAACGAATGAAATGGGACTTGGACCAAGAATAACGGCAAGTTGGAGACGAGTTAGCAAGTTGGCGTAGAATATTTATAAACTGTGCATAATATGACCAACAAAAAAATATATGGGGCCAAGGCGCTGGCTGGCCTCCAAAAAGGTGATTTGGGCGATCCAAAGTTTGTACCCAAATACGAACAAGTATGGAAAAAACAGGGTAAGGTACCAAGTACCATTAATAACTTCGGCTGTAGATGGCCGAGCAAGACAAACGGCATACCGGTGGAAAGGTCTTGGGGAGACCTATCTACCCTGAAAGTTTCATGAGGCTGAGTTGAAAGACCACGGAGATATTAGGTGATGATGGTCCAATTCGGGGACCAAGTCGCAGGAAATGGCACTTGACCAAAATCACCCTTGAAAGATGAATACCGGCTGACCGGTAAGAGATAGCGACTTGTCGTAGAATATTTATATGTTGGACGTTGGAAGACGCAACTTTCATTATATGGGGCCAACCCGGTCAGGGTGCTCCAAGTCGGTCGTTTGGTCGGTTTATGTTTTGGGCCGACCACGTGGTGTACCAAATTGAGGTACCTTTCATGAATTATAACTCGGTCAGTTTGCCACCGAGCGACAAGTTGCGTTGTGTTTTGGAATGGTTTTGGGTGGAACTATCGAGGAAAAATAAAAATAGAAAATCAGCTTGTCCATGGCCGAAGCTATTAGTGAATCATATAGCAAAATGGGTCCAAAAACGAACGAAATGGGACTTGGACCAAGAATAACGGCAAGTTGGAGAAGAGATAGCAAGTTGGCGTAGAACAATTATATTTAGTGCATGGTATGACCAACAAAAAAGTATATGTGGCCCAGGCGGTAGCTGGCCTCCAAAGTGGAGATATGGGTGATTCATGGTTTGCACCCAAGTATGGCAAAAACTGGTAGAGGTACCTTTCATGAATTATAACTCAGGCTGTATGGCACTGAGCGACAAGCTAAGAAGTGATTTGGAATAGTCTTGAGTGGGACTATCAAGGAAAAATACGAACAAAAAATCACCATGTCCACGGACGAAGGTATTAGCGAAACTTAGAGCGAAATTGCGACCAAGTCGCTGGAAATGGCCCTTGGACCAAGTATACCGTCAAGGCGGTACGAGATAGCGAGTTGACGTGGAACATTTATAAGTTTGCCTACACGAGACGAAAGTTTAGTTATATGGGGCCAACCCGCTCAGGGTTGTCCAAGTCGGTCATATGGCTGATCGAAATTTTCGACCAAGTACTGAGAAAACAGGGTAAGGTACAGTGTACCTCGAATAACTTCGGCTGTAGATGTCCGAGCGAGGCGAACGGCATAGCGTTGGAAAGGTCTTGAGGTGCTCTAGGCACCCTGAAAGTATGAGAAGGCTACCTGGAAAACTCGTGGAGATATTAGAGAAACATAGGGCCCAAAAGATACCAAGTCGCAGGAAATGGACCCTCCAAGAACACCCTAAAATCCCAATTACGGCTAAGTTGCAGGCCAGCTAGCGAAGTGAAATGTTCTAGGCATAACTAGAACACGTTAATGCGCAACTTTTTGAATCAGAACTTTTTTCGATATCTGGCCCCCAAAGGGGGGATATGGGCGATCAAAGGATTTTTCCAAGTTTCGGTACTTTTTACGGTATCGCTCATAGCTCCGGCTGTATGCAAGCAAATGACAATCTAAGACATGATTTGGAAAGGTATTGAGCAGTACTAACTTACGTTAGAACACAGCGAAGCGCTATCGGTTCATGGCAAGGCCGATATAAGCAGTCAAAGAGGAAAAATGTTGACAAAATGAACAAAAATTACCTTGGTACGCGAATAGCGGCCAGGGATGAAGAGGTACGAAGGTGGTGTAGAAGAATTATAATTAGGGCTTGGTACGCTCTAAAAGTTTGCCGAAGACCGCAAAGCGCTCAGACCCATAGAAAGTGGCCATTTGGGCCGAACAGTGCGTGCAAAGAGGTGAAAATGCAAAAATTGCACTTTGGTGGGCGATTTGCGGGGGGAAGGAGGGGTCGGAGGGCAAAATGTCCCTTTACCAAAAAGTCTTATCTCGTCGAGATCTACAACATTGCCGAAGACCGCAAAGCGCTAGCTCGCAATCGAAAAATCGAGAATTTGAAAATTTTCTAAGTCTTGGGCTCCCTAAGGAAAAGTTTCAAAAATCACGTTTGTCCCCAATTTTGAAGGGGAAGGAGTCGGTTCCGGGGCATGGTGTCTTCGGCAAAAAGTCTTATCTTTTTGCGTACTTTCGACTAGTTCAATAAAAATTTTTGACCCAAAATTTGTTCGGCGGACCCCTAGGTCGAAAAACCCGAAAAAAGTCGAAAAAAGTCGAAAATGTCGAAAAATGAGAAAACCTCATATTCGGACTCTACACGAGCCCCAGATATTGAAAAGTGAAATCCGCGGTCGATTTGGAACAAAAAATTGACCTAGGCAAAGTTGTATGGAGGTAGGGACCCCTGAGAAAAAAGTTTGGTCCCGAGGCTCCTTGGACCACCAAGTCCCTAGGTCGGACCAAAATCGGAAAAAATCCGACCAAAGTCGAAAGTGTCGAAAATTTTAAAAAACCCCTTTTGGGGCCCTATGGCCTCCCTAGATAATGAAAAGTGAGGTCCGCGGCCGATCCGGAAGAAAAACTTGACCTAGGCAAACTTGTATGACGGTGGGGACCCAAAAAAATTTCGATGAGTGTAGTTTAGACAGGCCGGAAAATGTATCGGTGGTCCGTATCAAGGGACGTCTTTTAGTTCCATGGGGTGGTGGTCGTCGAACAAAGTCGCCTAGGTCGACCACCAGAAAGACCAGTCGTGTTGTAATGGATGTTTTGACCACTTTACTAGGGAAACCTAGTAGGTCGAAGCAAATTTGGGGTTCGAGATGAGTTGGTGAAAGTTGGTCCAACCTAGGTGTGCTTGGTGGAGGTTGACCATGAAAGTAGAGCATGATGGGAATGACCATAACTTTGGTTCTAGATGTCGGATCGGTACACTTTCGGCAGTTTTGGAAAGGTGAAGGCCTGCTCTAGCTATGTTTCCTACCAAGCTGAGCGCCTACTAGTGACCCGGAGGAGGTATTAAGGGTCAAAGGCAAAAAGGGGTACCCTAAAGTGCGTGTGACCAAGAAAATGGGAAAAACGGTATCGCCTATAGCTCAGGCTGTATGGCTCGGATCGGAAAGCTTGGATATGCGTTGGAAAGGTCTTGACGAGCGCTAGCTATGTGTCCTACCAAGCGAAGCGCTAGGTGTTGAGCAAGTCGGTCATATTAGAGGGCAAAGGTGCAAAATGGTGGTTTAGAGGCGAAAATTCACCTTATGATCGAAAATAGCGGGCGAACGATAAGAGCTACGAACACGGCGTAGAACAATCATAAGTACGTTACCACAAGACCTAACTTTGGCCAATATAGAGCGAGAAGATCGGAGGTACCCATCAGGGTGATATGGCTGGTTCAAAGTTGGACCAAAACGAGACTTGAGAAATGGATTGAAACACGGTATCGCGAATAACTCAGGCTGTATGGAACGGATCGACAAGCTTAGATCAGTGTTGGAAAGGTCGAACCGAGCGCTAACTATAATCCCAAACAACCGAAGCGCTAAGTGTTGAGCAAAACTGAGTTATTAAGCGACAAAGTGGAAAAATAATACCAAAATGGCCAAAAATCACACAAGACCAAGAATACCGAGCAAGCGGTAAGAGATAGCGGGTTGACGTAGAATACTTATAAGTTTGCCTCTACGAGACCTAAAAGTCGTCCATAGAAAGCGAGAAGATCGGACCACTCTGGAAGGGTGATACGAGTGGTCAAAAATTAGCAAAAATGAAACATGGCTAAAATGGATTTGACTTGTGCACCATGTAGCTCCGGCTGTATGGCATGGATTGTAGAGCTAGGATATGTTTTGGAAAGGTAACACCCAGCGCTAGATACGACTAGAAGAAAGCAAAGCGCTAA
This sequence comes from Anopheles coustani, assembly GCF_943734705.1. NCBI lineage: Eukaryota > Metazoa > Arthropoda > Insecta > Diptera > Culicidae > Anopheles > Anopheles coustani. Next base: position 17,104 of record NW_026525190.1, read on the forward strand.
CTAGCATGATTTGGAAGTTATTAAGCGTCAAAGTCGAAAAATGTTACCAAAATTGAAGCTCGAGTACATTGGGCCAAAAAGTACAAGTTGTGAAATTTGGACTTACGAGTAAAATACCGAGCAGGCGGTAAGAGATAGAGACTTGGTGTTGAACAATTATAAGTTGGGCATGTTATAACCTATATTTGGCCCGAACATAGTCTCGAGATCGGTGGTACCTAAAAGGGTGGTACAGGTGTTAGACGGTTTTCCCAGAGCATAAGCTCCACATGATATGGAAAACGGGAAACATCATAACTTCGGCTGTATGGCATGGAATGGAACGAACAAGGTATCGATGGAAAGAGAAAAGGTAGCGCTAACTATAATTCCTTCCAAGCAAAGCGCTAGCATGTGACCGTTTGGGTGTTATTGTGAGTCAAAGTCTGAAATTGTTACCACGAGAGGCGAAAATCCAACTAAGTCCATGAATACCGGGCTGGCGGTAAGAGATACGGCTTGGCCGTAGAACATTTATAAGTTGGCCAAGACAAGGCCTAAGTTTCGTCCATAGACGACAAGAAGATCGAAGATACCTGAAGGTGAGATATGGGCGTCCCAAAGTGGGCCTTTGAAAAAGTGACAAACTTCCCTTATAACAGCATACACCAAATATCTCTGGCTCTATGGCACCGAATAAGAAGTTGAGCTCAGCGACAGAAAGGTGATAGTCAGCGCTAAATATCATACGAACAGAGTGAAGCGCTAAAGGGAAAGGATCTTGGTGATATAAGGTGACAAAGTCGAGAAAAGTTGCCTCAAAATCATGAAAAATGTGAAAAAATGGCTAAGTCCCGGGTGCCTTAAGGGCAGGTTAATCGAATGTACCGAGCTGGCGGTACGAGATAGAGACTTGGTGTAGAACAATTATATGTTTGGCATGGCAAGACCTACATTCGGCCAATACAAAGTGAGAAGATCAAAGATACCCGCAAGGGTGATATTGGTGTCCAAAGGAAAAAAGCACTAAGTCTTGGGAAACTTATATGAAGAAAAAGGACCCTGATGGGTCATATGGGATGGATCGAAAAATCGGCTAAGTCCCAAAATGGGGATGTCAGAACTACACTCAAATGTTACCACACCAAGCAAGGCAAACTTATATGAAGCAAAGGACCCTGATGGGTCATATGGTATTTTACGAAAAATCGGCTAAGTCCCAAAATGGGGATGTCAGAACTACACTCAAATGTTACCACACCAAGCAAGGCAAACTTATATGAAGCAAAGGACCCTGATGGGTCATATGGTATTTTACGAAAAATCGGCTAAGTCCCAAAATGGGGATGTCAGAACTACACTCAAATGTTACCACACCAAGCAAGGCAAACTTATATGAAGCAAAGGACCCTGATGGGTCATATGGTATTTTACGAAAAATCGGCTAAGTCCCAAAATGGGGATGTCAGAACTACACTCAAATGTTACCACACCAAGCAAGGCAAACTTATATGAAGCAAAGGACCCTGATGGGTCATATGGTATTTTACGAAAAATCGGCTAAGTCCCAAAATGGGGATGTCAGAACTACACTCAAATGTTACCACACCAAGCAAGGCAAACTTATATGAAGCAAAGGACCCTGATGGGTCATATGGTATTATACGAAAAATCGGCTAAGTCCCAAAATGATGATGTCAGAACTACACTAAAAGGTTACCACACCAAGCAAGGCAAACTTATATGAAGGAAAGGACCCTGACGGGTCATATGGTATTTTACGAAAAATCGGCTAAGTCCCAAAATGATGATGTCAGAACTACACTCAAATGTTACCATACCAAGCAAGGCAAACTTATATGAAGGAAAGGACCCATATGAGTCATATGGTATTTTACGAAAAATCGGCTAAGTCCCAAAATGAGGATGTCAGAACTACACTAAAAAGTTACCACACCAGGCAAGGCAAAGTACCTAGGTGAACCCTAGGAAGAAACACGGACCAAGTCAGATGGCCTAAGACAATAGAACAAGTGACCTAGGCAAAGTTGTATGGCGCTGAGGACCCTGAAAAATCTGGTTAGTGTAGTTTAGACAGGGTAGGTTTTTGGGTCGGCCGAACCCCCTTATTTTGGGTTTTGGCCTCATCAAGAAGCTACACCTAGGCAAACTGCCTAGGGTGAAAGTGCGAAGACCAATCGAATAGTAAGACAAGTTTTGACCGATCGCCCTAGGCAAGCTTGTATGAAGAAAGGGACCCTAAGGGTCATATGGAAATACATGAAAAATCGGCTAAGTCCCAAAATTGGGATGTCAGAACTACACTAAAAAGTTACCACATCAAGCAAGGCAAACTACCTAGGTGAACCCTAGCAAGAAACACGGACCAAGTCAGATGGCCTAAGTCAAGAGTGCAAGTGACCTAGGCAAAGTTGTATGACGGTGAGGACCCTGAAAAATCTGGTTAGTGTAGTTTAGACAGGGGAGGTTTTTGGGTCGGCTGAACCTCCTTATTTTGGGTTTTGACCTCCTCAAGAAGCTACACCTAGGCAAACTGCCTAGGGTGAAAGTGCGAAGACCAATCGAATAGTAAGACAAGTTTTGACCGATCGCCCTAGGCAAGCTTGTATGAAGAAAGGGACCCTATGGGTCATATGGAAATACATGAAAAATCGGCTAAGTCCCAAAATTGGGATGTCTGAACTACACTAAAAAGTTACCACATCAAGCAAGGCAAAGTACCTAGGTGAACCCTAGCAAGAAACACGGACCAAGTCAGATGGCCTAAGTCAAGAGAACAAGTGACCTAGGCAAAGTTGTATGAAGGTGAGGACCCTGAAAAATCTGGTTAGTGTAGTTTAGACAGGGGAGGTTTTTGGGTCGGCTGAACCTCCTTATTTCGGGTTTTGGCCTCCTCAAGAAGACAGACCTAGGCGAATTGCCTAGGGTGAAAGTGCGAAGACCAATCGAATAGTAAGACAAGTTTTGACCGATCGCCCTAGGCAAGCTTGTATGAAGAAAGGGACCCTATGGGTCATATGGAAATACATGAAAAATCGGCTAAGTCCCAAAATTGGGATGTCTGAACTACACTAAAAAGTTACCACATCAAGCAAGGGAAAGTACCTAGGTGAACCCTAGGAAGAAACACGGACCAAGTCAGATGGCCTAAGTCAAGAGTACAAGTGACCTAGGCAAAGTTGTATGGCGCTGAGGACCCTGAAAAATCGGGTTAGTGTAGTTCAGACAGGGGAGGTTTCAGGGTCGGCTGGACCTCCTTATTTCGGGTTTTGGCCTCCTCAAGAAGACAGACCTAGGCGAATTGCCTAGGGTGAAAGTGCGAAGACCAATCGAATAGTAAGACAAGTTTTGACCGATCGCCCTAGGCAAGCTTGTATGAAGAAAGGGACCCTATGGGTCATATGGAAATATACGAAAAATCGGCTAAGTCCCGAAATTGGGATGTCTGAACTACACTAAAAAGTTACCACATCAAGCAAGGCAAAGTACCTAGGTGAACCCTAGGAAGAAACACGGACCAAGTCAGATGGCCTAAGTCAAGAGTACAAGTGACCTAGGCAAAGTTGTATGGCGCTAAGGACCATGAAAAATCGGGTTAGTGTAGTTAAGACAGGGGAGGTTTCAGGGTCGGCTGGACCTCCTTATTTCGGGTTTTGGCCTCCTCAAGAAGACAGACCTAGGCGAACTGCCTAGGGTGAAAGTGCGAAGACCAATCGAATAGTAAGACAAGTTTTGACCGATCGCCCTAGGCAAGCTTGTATGAAGAAAGGGACCCTATGGGTCATATGGAAATATACGAAAAATCGGCTAAGTCCCAAAATTGGGATGTCAGAACTACACTATAAAGTTACCACATTAGCAAGGCAGACTTGTATGAAGAACGGGACCCTGGTGAAAGTAGCAAATATCCCAAACCGAACATGAATATTATACACACAAGAGTACGAACATAAAGGAACACGGACCAAGCGTACCGAGAGAATCGGTACTATAGAACCCTCGTGGTTCTACACAAAGACTTTATGTTAGGGGTTCAAGCCCCATAGTACTCAAACGGTGACAGTAGCAAATATCCCAAAACGAACGTGAATCTTATTCACAAGAGTACGAACATAAAGGAACACGGACCAAGCGTACCGAGAGAATCGGTACTATAGAGCCCTCGTGGTTCTACACAAAGACTTTATGTTCGGGGTTCACACCCCAAATCGAACGTGGAATTTACTTTCTGATGGTCATGCGGTCGTCCAAAGGGGTCTAGTATCCTGGGATGACAAGCATCACGGGCACAGCTCGTATCAAAACAGTCGAAGAGGCCCGCGAAAGCTTGCTTTCCATGGCTATGCGATGCACAAATTGAGTTTACTCACCGTAGTATAAAACGAACGAACCGAACCTATCCGAGTAGGGATAATGGGCGCAGTAACATACTTCTGTGACCCAGCGAGAGTTGAACGAGGTGACATGAACTGTCAGTGGCTTATATCAGATGGGATACATACATGAGATTGCTTTCAAATCTACACTCGAAAACCTAACCAAGTAAAAGCGAACGTGGGGAGGATTCGAAACCGGTAACGAAATCTTAAGCTGGAAAGAGTCATCACTATGGATACATATTATGCGAAACCAATCAAGTGCTCAGTACTGATCCAAAACCTAAGAGCACTAGTGAACACCTTATTCTCACCCTAGTTCACATCCAAGTGATCGACCACGTGTGTGAAGCAAAGACCAATCGAATTCCTCAATGGACCGAACACTATGAACAAATGGCCAAAAACGTTATAACTATCCAAACATACTACTATCTAGCGAAAGTCATCACGATGGAACCATACCATGATCTTTAACCTATAGCGCTCACCATATTCCTACCCAGAGTGCAAGTGAACAGATTGCCCACCCTTACCCAGTTCACAACCACGTGATCGACTAACATACCGAGGTTACCACAAGTCAAAGTTATACGTTTACAAGCGCAAGACCAATCGAAAACCCCGAAAGCAATCTCGACCCAAAATGTATTATCCGTGAGTGTAGTCGAGTCTCGTACTCGTCATCTGTAATCGTCGGATAGAATATCCAGTACACGGTTGTCTTTCCAAATGAAATCTACATACAGAACTCGCTCTTGGCAAATGGGTGGCAATGGCGCAATCAGGAGCGAGTTCCCGTCCGGGTGCCAAGTGATTGGCAAATGTCTGGGGGAAAGCAACCATATATTGATTTGTCTGTTAGTGTACTGGGTGTTTGAGGTATGTAGTATCCACGCTTGGTTGGGTGTGTCAGAGGACCATGGATGCGTTCACAACCCCAATTGGGGTACATCGGGAATGATTTTGTGGAACCGATGTGCCCGGCACACACTAAGTTTTGTTGCAAGTTAATAGTGTGCCATGTCCGGGGGGGTTGTGATTAAACTCTGGTGAATTGCGTACTGTGGTGATTGGGGTATGAAAGCCCCGCAGTTGCAATGATCGGACGCGCCTAGCGTGTCCTTTAGTTGATGGTAGGGAAATGAAGGCCCTTGTCAGCTCACCTAAGTATTCATGGAAGTTTGGCATAAGGTCGCTGTGGTAGGGGTATGAAGGCCCCGTCAGCGCATGCACAATCGGGCGCACGTGCGCTTAGCGGAGTCGAATGCCGCTCAAGTGCCTGTCCGGTGCATCGGGTGTGTGTGATACGAGGGCAATGAGGTTCGCACGGGGGCTCGCCTCCCGTGTGCTACCGGACTTGACAACATATAGAACGTGGTGTTTGCTCCTCCGGGTGCAATGGGACAATGAACATTCGAACGCAAAGTCGGAATTCTGGTTGATCCTACCAGTAATATACGCTCGTCTCAAAGGTTAAGCCATGCATGTCTAAGTACAAACAGATTTAATGTGAAACCGCATAAGGCTCAGTATAACAGCTATAATTTACGAGATCATCAACCTAGTTACTTGGATAACTGTGGAAAATCTAGAGCTAATACATGCAACATGCCAGGACCCTCGCGGGAACTGGTGCACTTATTAGTCAAACCAATCGCGGGTTCTCCGTGTCATTGAGTTGAAGTCTGGATAATGATGCTGATCGTATGGTCTCGCACCGACGACAGATCTCGCAAATATCTGCCCTATCAACTATGGATGGTAGTATAGAGGACTACCATGGTTGCAACGGGTAACGGGGAATCAGGGTTCGATTCCGGAGAGGGAGCCTGAGAAATGGCTACCACATCCAAGGAAGGCAGCAGGCGCGTAAATTACCCAATCCCGGGACGGGGAGGTAGTGACGAGAAATAACAATATGAAACTCTTTAATGATGTTTCATAATTGGAATGAGTAGAGCATAAATCCTTCTACGAGGATCAAGTGGAGGGCAAGTCTGGTGCCAGCAGCCGCGGTAATTCCAGCTCCACTAGCGTATATTAAAATTGTTGCGGTTAAAACGTTCGAAGTTGATACTTGTCCAACACAGTCCGGCTCCGCCGACCCGGTCAACCCGTGGTCGGTGGGCCAAGTCGGAATCTGGTTGCGACTCAATGGTGTGGTAGGGCACCAAGTCTGTGTCATGGTGTGCCCTTCAACGGGTGCAAGTGTAACATAGAGCTCGACCGCTCACGTTTACCTTGAACAAATTAGAGTGCTTAAAGCAGGGTGCCCAAACGCCCTAGAATAATCTTGCATGGAATAATGGAATACGACCTTGGTCTAATCTTTCATTGGTTTGTACTCAGACCGGAGGTAATGATTAACAGAAGTAGTTGGGGACACTAGTATTACGGCGCGAGAGGTGAAATTCGTAGACCGTCGTAAGACTAACTAAAGCGAAGGCATTTGTCAAGGATGCTTTCTTTAATCAAGAACGAAAGTTAGAGGATCGAAGGCGATTAGATACCGCCCTAGTTCTAACCGTAAACGATGCCAACTAGCAATTGGGAGACGCTACAACCAGGTGCTCTCAGTAGCTTCCGGGAAACCAAAGTCAGGTTCCGGGGGAAGTATGGTTGCAAAGTTGAAACTTAAAGGAATTGACGGAAGGGCACCACAATGAAATGGAGCTTGCGGTTCAATTTGACTCAACACGGGAAAACTTACCAGGTCCGAACTTATGGAGGTGAGACAGATTAATAGCTCTTTCTCAAATTTAAGGGTAGTGGTGCATGGCCGTTCTTAGTTCGTGGATTGATTTGTCTGGTTAATTCCGATAACGAACGTGACTCACATATGCTAACTAGAACGCAGTCAGCGTTAATGCGTCGATGCCGATTGGAACGGGTTAGGACCTTTCGGTGGAGTATGACCTGACACCTTCGCTGTTCGTGTTCGCAAGTGCACTTACGGTACGCTGCTTAGCAGGACAATTTGTGTTTAGCAAAATGAGATCGAGCGATAACAGGTCCGTGATGCCCTTAGATGTTCTGGGCTACACGCGTGCTACAATGTGGGTAGCAGCGTGTCTCCTATTCCGAGAGGAACGGGAAATCACTCAAATACTCACTTAGTAGGGATTATGGATTGCAATGGTCCATATGAACTCGGAACTTCTAGTAAGTGCTGGTCATCAGCCAGCGTTGAATACGTCCCTGCCCTTTGTACACACCGCCCGTCGCTACTACCGATGGATTATTTAGTGAGGTCTTTGGAGATGATCGTTCGCTGGATCCTCGTGAACCGCGTCTGCTTTATCGAAGTTGACCGAACTTGATGATTTAGAGGAAGTAAAAGTCGTAACAAGGTTTCCGTAGGTGAACCTGCGGAAGGATCATTAGTGGCCAAGTGATCCTTCCAGAAGTCCGAACCTGCGGGTTGAGACTTCGGCACAAGTTGCCATATGATAATTGACGAAACACTATAGAAGTCCGAACCTGCGGGTTGAGACTCAGGCACAAGTTGCCATATGAAAGTTGACGAAACACTAACAAGTCCGAACCTGCGGGTTGAGACTTAGGCACACGTTGCCTTATACATGACTTCGAACAAATACACAAGTCCGAACCTGCGGGTTGAGACTTAGGCACAAGTTGCCTTATACATGACTTCGAACAAATACACAAGTCCGAACCTGCGGGTTGAGACTTAGGCACAAGTTGCCATATGAAAGTTGACGAAACACTAACAAGTCCGAACCTGCGGGTTGAGACTTAGGCACACGTTGCCTTATACATGACTTCGAACAAATACACAAGTCCGAACCTGCGGGTTGAGACTTAGGCACAAGTTGCCTTATACATGACTTCGAACAAATACACAAGTCCGAACCTGCGGGTTGAGACTTAGGCACAAGTTGCCATATGAAAGTTGACGAAACACTAACAAGTCCGAACCTGCGGGTTGAGACTTAGGCACACGTTGCCTTATACATGACTTCGAACAAATACACAAGTCCGAACCTGCGGGTTGAGACTTAGGCACAAGTTGCCTTATACATACATTGGCCAAATAAACAGAAGTCCGAACCTGCGGGTTGAGACTTAGGCACAAGTTGCCATATTATATTCGATCAAACACTAAGTAGTCCGAACCTGCGGGTTGAGACTCAAGACCGTAACAAGATGTCACTATACAAGTCCGAACCTAAGGGTTGAGACTTAATGCGATCTAGATACCAAGTTGACATCCAATACCTGTTGAGCAAAACCAAAGATTCCCTGTTCTCGAATGATTACACTATATAACAGGGAATCATGAAGAAATCAAGCAAGCGTGAAACAAAGTCATCACTTGGGCATGCTCGATAGCCAACCACATGACCTTAACCTAAGAGAGCATGCAAACCACATGATACCTATAAACGATTAACCCGCCCTAGTTCAATCGTTCACCAAGTGATGACTTCAGTATGGCTAAGAGAAAAACTTTTAAATGGGAAAAACTCTAAGTCCGAACCTCCGGGTTGAGACTTCCGCGTCGGAGGTGGGCGCACCTCCTATCCGAAAGATGATGAATCAGGGGTGTTCGGTCAGCAATGGTCGGATGCCCCGTCGTAGTCCAACTATGACAATCAAAGTCAAGACCTCCGGGTTGAGACTTTCCGCGAGTACAAGCATAAAGGAACACGGACCAAGCCGTACCGAGAGAATCGGTACTAGAGCCCTCGTGGTTCTACATTGAGAGAGCCCTCGTGGTTCTCATTAGGGGCTTTATGCAAGTCGTACTCAATACTGTGGTGTGAAGTATAAAGTATAGTCCTCGCCTGGTCCACGCTGCTTCGGCGGTCCTGGGTAAGATAGTTAATTCTAGCTTGCCCTATAGTGGAATGAGGACACTTAATGCTTCGTCTTTTAGCGGCGGCTAGACTCCTCCTCACGGGGAACGAGTTGACGCGCACAGCGGCGGCTTACGCACTATGGCAATCATGGATGCCTGAAGATTCCGTGAAGTTCTCCCCTGGTCCACGCTGCCTCGGCAGTCCTGGGTAAAATGGAATATTTCCAGCTTGCCCTATAGTGGAAGAGGACTATCCAACAATACAAAGTCAAGACCTCCGGGTTGAGACTTTCCGCGTCGGTGGTGTCGCGCACCGCCTATCCGAAAGATGGTGTAACAGGGGTGTTCGATCAGCAATGGTCGGATGCCCCGTCATAGTCCAACTATGACAACCAAAGTCAAGACCTCCGGGTTGAGACTTTCCGCGTCCGGAGGTACGCGTACCGCCTACCCGAAAGATGGTGTGCTTCTGGGGTATTCGATGAGTCGGATACCCCGTCGTAGTCCAACTATGACAATCAAAGTCAAGACCTCCGGGTTGAGACTTCCGCGTCCGGAGGTACGCGTACCGCCTACCCGAAAGATGGTGTGCTTCTGGGGTATTCGATGAGTCGGATACCCCGTCGTAGTCCAACTATGACAATACAAAGTCAAGACCTCCGGGTTGAGACTTCCGCGTCGGAGGTGCGCGCACCGCCTACCCGAAAGATGATGAATCAGGGGTGTTCGATCAGCAATGGTCGGATGCCCCGTCGTAGTCCAACTATGACAATCAAAGTCAAGACCTCCGGGTTGAGACTTCCGCGTCCGGAGGTACGCGTACCGCCTACCCGAAAGATGGTGAATCAGGGGTGTTCGATCAGCAATGGTCGGATGCCCCGTCGTAGTCCAACTATGACAATCAAAGTCAAGACCTCCGGGTTGAGACTTTCTGCGAGTACATGCATAAAGGAACACGGACCAAGCCGTACCGAGAGAATCGGTACTAGAGCCCTCGTGGTTCTACATTGAGAGAGCCCTCGTGGTTCTCATTAGGGGCTTTATGCAAGTCGTACTCAATACTGTGGTGTGAAGTATAAAGTATAGAGTCCTCCACTGGTCCACGCTGCTCCGGCGGTCCTGGGTAAGATAGTTCATTCTAGCTTGCCCTATGTGGAAGAGGACTCAATACCCTACCTGTTGAGCTTGAAACAAAGTCATCACTTGGGCATGCTCATATTGCCATACAATATTCCATTATCTACTAATGAGCATGCAGCTATATGATTATAACCTGTAAACGATTACCCCGCCGTAGTTCAGCGCTTCAACCAAGTGATGACTTCAGTATGGCTAGTGTGTGAAGTATAAAGTATAGTCCTCCCCTGGTCCACACTGCTTCGGCGGTCCTGGGTAAGATAGTTAGTTCTAGCTTGCCCTATGTGGAAGAGGACACCATACTTAATACTGTGGTGTAATGAACAAAGTATAGTCCTCCACTGGTCCACGCTGCTTTGCAGTCCTGGGTAAGATAGTTAGTTCTAGCTTGCCCTATGTGGAAGAGGGCATACAAGACAAAGTATAGTTCTCCCCTGGTCCACGCTGCTCCGGCGGTCCTGGGTAAGATAGTTAATTCTAGCTTGCCCTATGTGGAAGAGGACTCAATACCCTACCTGTTGAGCTTGAAACAAAGTCATCACTTGGGCATGCTCTATAGCCAATCACATGACATTAACCTAAGAGAGCATGCAGCGTATTATCCCAATGCAAAGTAAACGATAGACTCGCCCTAGTTCAGTGCTTCAACCAAGTGATGACTTCAATTTGGCTAGTGTGTGAAGTATAAAGTATAGTCCTCCCCTGGTCCACACTGCTTCGGCGGTCCTGGGTAAGATAGTTAATTCTAGCTTGCCCTATGTGGAAGAGGACACCATACTTAATACTGTGGTGTAATGAACAAAGTATAGTCCTCCACTGGTCCACGCTGCTCCGGCGGTCCTGGGTAAGATAGTTCATTCTAGCTTGCCCTATGTGGAAGAGGGCATACAAGACAAAGTATAGTTCTCCCCTGGTCCACGCTGCTTCGGCGGTCCTGGGTAAGATAGTTAATTCTAGCTTGCCCTATGGTGGAAGAGGACACCATACTTAATACTGTGGTGTAATGAACAAAGTATAGTCCTCCACTGGTCCACGCTGCTTTGCAGTCCTGGGTAAGATAGTTAATTCTAGCTTGCCCTATGTGGAAGAGGGCATACAAGACAAAGTATAGTTCTCCCCTGGTCCACGCTGCTTCGGCGGTCCTGGGTAAGATAGTTAATTCTAGCTTGCCCTATGTGGAAGAGAGCATACATGAACCAAGAACGAAGGTTATGATCGAGGAATGATTCGACAACTAACCGATGGTATGAAATGTGAAGAATTCAAGCAAGCACACAATCAAGTCATCACTTGGGCATGCTCGATAGCCAACCTCATGACATTAACCTAGTAGAGCATGCGAAAACCAATATATATGTAAACGATGCCCCTCCCTAGTTCAGCGCTTCAACCAAGTGATGACTTCAGAATGGCTAAATCAAATCGGTTCAAAACATACCATCGGTACCCTATTGAAACACACAAGTCGATATCAAACCTCATGATTGTGTAGTCCTCCACTGGTCCACGCCGCTTCGGCGGTCCTGGGTAAGATAGTTCATTCTAGCTTGCCCTATGTGGAAGAGGGCACATTACTCAATACTGTGGTGTTATGAACAAAGTATAGTCCTCCACTGGTCCACGCTGCTCCGGCGGTCCTGGGTAAGATAGTTCATTCTAGCTTGCCCTATGTGGAAGAGGGCATACAAGACAAAGTATAGTTCTCCCCTGGTCCACGCTGCTTCGGCGGTCCTGGGTAAGATAGTTAATTCTAGCTTGCCCTATGTGGAAGAGAGCATACATGAACCAAGAACGAAGGTTATGATCGAGGAATGATTCGACAACTAACCGATGGTATGAAATGTGAAGAATTCAAGCAAGCACACAATCAAGTCATCACTTGGGCATGCTCGATAGCCAACCCTATGACATTAACCTAGTAGAGCATGCGAAACCCAATATATATGTAAACGATGCCCCTCCCTAGTTCAGCGCTTCAACCAAGTGATGACTTCAGAATGGCTAAATCAAATCGGTTCAAAACATACCATCGGTACCCTATTGAAACACACAAGTCGATATCAAACCTCATGATTGTGTAGTCCTCCACTGGTCCACGCCGCTTCGGCGGTCCTGGGTAAGATAGTTCATTCTAGCTTGCCCTATGTGGAAGAGGGCACATTACTCAATACTGTGGTGTGAAGTATAAAGTTCAGTTCTCCCCTGGTCCACGCTGCTTCGGCGGTCCTGGGTAAGATAGTTCATTCTAGCTTGCCCTATGTGGAAGAGGACACTTAATACTTCGTCTCTAAGCGGCGGCTTGACTCCTCCCTACGGGGAACGGGTTTACGCGCACAGCGGCGGCTTACGCACTATGGCAGTCATGGATGCCTTACGTTTCTATGAAAAGTGTGTTCCTCCCCTGGTCCACGCTGCTTCGGCAGTCCTGGGTAAGATAGTTAGTTCTAGCTTGCCCTATGTGGAAGAGGACACGTAGACTTACTGTGGTGTGAAGTATAAAGTTCAGTTCTCCCCTGGTCCACGCCGCTTCGGCCGTCCTGGGTAAAATGGATTCATCCA
>NW_026525190.1:37500-57500 GCF_943734705.1 Anopheles coustani
TACCCTTATCCCATGACTTGTGAGCGATTGGCATACGTTACCACATGAAGAGAAAAATTGGCTAAGTCCCGGATCCATATTATATGAAGAGAAAAATCGGCTAAGTCCCGGATCCATATTATATGAAGAGAAAAATTGGCTAAGTCCCGGATCCATATTATATGAAGAGAAATATCGGTCAAGTCCAGGATCCATATATAATAACCTAATAATCGGCTAAGTCCCGGATCCATATTATATGAAGAGAAAAATCGGCTAAGTCCAGGATCCATATATAATAACCTAATAATCGGCTAAGTCCAGGATCCATATATAATAACCTAATAACAGGCTAAGTCCAGGATCCATATTATATGAAGAGAAAAATCGGCTAAGTCCGAGATTGGGTCTGTCAGACATACACTTTCAAGATACCACACAAGCAAGCAAGATGGCCTAGTGATGGAACCATATAATATGAAGAGAAAAATCGGCTAAGTCCGAGATTGGGTCTGTCGGAAATACACTATCAAGTTACCACACAAGCAAGCAAGATGGCCTAATGATGGATCCATATGATATGAAGAGAAAAATCGGCTAAGTCCAGGATCCATATAATATGAAGAGAAAAATCGGCTAAGTCCCAGATTGGGTCTGTCAGAAATACACTTCCAAGTTACCACACAAGCAAGCAAGATGGCCTAGTGATGGATCCATATGATATGAAGAGAAAAATCGGCTAAGTCCAGGATCCATATAATATGAAGAGAAAAATCGGCTAAGTCCCAGATTGGGTCTGTCAGAAATACACTTCCAAGTTACCACACAAGCAAGCAAGATGGCCTAGTGATGGATCCATATGATATGAAGAGAAAAATCGGCTAAGTCCAGGATCCATATAATATGAAGAGAAAAATCGGCTAAGTCCCAGATTGGGTCTGTCAGAAATACACTTCCAAGTTACCACACAAGCAAGCAAGATGGCCTAGTGATGGATCCATATGATATGAAGAGAAAAATCGGCTAAGTCCAGGATCCATATAATATGAAGAGAAAAATCGGCTAAGTCCCAGATTGGGTCTGTCAGAAATACACTTCCAAGTTACCACACAAGCAAGCAAGATGGCCTAGTGATGGATCCATATGATATGAAGAGAAAAATCGGCTAAGTCCCAGATTGGGTCTGTCAGACATACACTATCAAGTTACCACACAAGCAAGCAAGATGGCCTAGTGATGGATCCATATGATATGAAGAGAAAAATCGGCTAAGTCCCAGATTGGGTCTGTCAGAAATACACTTCCAAGTTACCACACAAGCAAGCAAGATGGCCTAGTGATGGATCCATATGATATGAAGAGAAAAATCGGCTAAGTCCAGGATCCATATAATATGAAGAGAAAAATCGGCTAAGTCCCAGATTGGGTCTGTCAGAAATACACTTCCAAGTTACCACACAAGCAAGCAAGATGGCCTAGTGATGGATCCATATGATATGAAGAGAAAAATCGGCTAAGTCCCAGATTGGGTCTGTCAGAAATACACTTCCAAGTTACCACATGAGCAAGCAAGTTACCACATGAAGAGAAAGCCGGCAAAGTCTGGGAATGTTACCACATGAACTGGAAAATGGGCAAAAACCTACCTTCACAGGGAACGTGAATAAGTAAGGCTGTAGACATCGGATCGACAAGCCAAAGACTGATATGGAAAGGAAATGAGTAGTACTAGCTTTCCTGAGAGTTGCAGAGCTTAGACTGCATATGAACGAAAGTTATTAAGCGTCAAAGTCAGAGAAGTTACCCAAAGGAACACAAGTTCCAACTTAGAGCATGTATACCGCCTAGACGGTAAGAGGTACGGCCAGGCTGAGGAATAAGGAAATGTTGGCCAACATGTTCCCTAACTATCCCCCGAAGACCGCAAAGCAATCCAACATCAACCAAGAAAGTTATAGCCCGATCAAGGAAACACCTACTTTGCACCGATATTGCACCAAATACATGTACCAAGCACCTTCGGTTGCATACCTGCAGGGGTTTACCATAGTAGGCCATGGAAGACCGATATACCGAACATAATCACTTTCTATCTCCTCGGGTGTTTGAGATAGCGCTTTGCGGTACAAGAACGAAAGTTAGACTTTATCTTGGTGCATCTTTTTGCCCAAGATCACAAGACCCTATCTACCAAGGCAAGAAAGTTGTGTGGGGACAAAATGTCCAAAAGTGCCCAAAGTGGCACACTTGAACCATATATTCGAGAAAAACACAAGTGTGGGCCCGAGCTAGCAAGTTGAAATGTTCTGACCGTCAGTAGCCCTAGTTGAGGTGCACTTATCATTATATGAGGCCAACGTGCCAGCTAGTCTCTAAAGGGGCGATATGGGTGTTCCAAGGTTTGTACCCAATTGAGGAAAAAACAGGGTAAGGTACGGTGTACCGCGAATAACTCGGGCTATAGATGTCCGATCGATGAGTTTGGCATATGTATGGAAAGGTCTCGACGAGACCTAACTACCCTGAAAGTATGAAGGCAAAGACTTGAATGACCGGGAAGTTATTAAGTGCACAAGTGGTAAAGTTGCACCAAAGTCCATGTTACCCGAAGTGGTACATGAACACCCAATATTCGACCAAAACACAAGTTTAGAGACGAGCTAGCGAGCTACATTGTTCAGACCGTCAGTAGCCCGCATCAAGACACGCATTTCATTATATTGAGCCTAGCCGCTAGCTCGACTCGAAGTCGGTCATATGGTTGGTTGATGGTTTGGACCGACCACGTGGTGTACCAAGGTGATGTACCTTTCATGAATTAAAACTCTGGCTGTATGGCACTGAGCGACAAGCTTAGGTGTGATTTGGAATAGTCTTGAGTGGGACTATTTAGGAAAAATGCGAACAAAAAATCACAAAGTCCTTGGGCGAAGCTATTAGCGAAACATAGAGCAAATTGGTACCAAAAACTATGGAAATGGGACTTGAGTCAAAAATAACCGCAAGTTGGAGAAGAGATAGCAAGCTTGCGTAGAACAATTATATTTGGTGCATGGTATCACCAACAAAAAAGTATATGGGGCCAAGGTGCTGGCTGGCCTCCAAAGTGGAGATATGGGCGATCCAAAGTTTGTACCCAAGTACGAACAAGTATGGAAAAAACAGGGTAAGGTACCAAGTACCATTAATAACTTCGGCTGTAGATGGCCGAGCGAGGCAAACGGCTCACCGTTGGAAAGGTCTTGGGGAGACCTATCTACCCTGAAAGTTTCATGAGGCTGAGTTGAAAGACCACGGAGATATTAGGTGATGATGGTCCAATTCGGGGACCAAGTCGCAGGAAATGGCGCTTGACCAAAATCACCCTTGGAAGGTGAATACCGGCTTACCGGTAAGAGATAGCGACTTGGCGTAGAATATTCATAAGTTGGGCGTGTAGAGACGCAACTTTTATTATATGGGGCCAACCCGGTCAGGGTGCTCCAAGTCGGTCGTTTGGTTGGTTTATGGTTTGGGCCGACCACGTGGTGTGCCAAGTTGAGGTACCTTTCATGAATTATAACTTGGTCAGTTTGCCACCGAGCGACAAGCTGCGGTGTGTTTTGGAATGGTCTTGAGTGGGACTATCAAGGAAAAATACCAATCGAAAATCAGCTTGTCCATGGCCGAAGCTATTAGTGAAACATATAGCAAAATGGGTCCAAAAACGAATGAAATGGGAATTGGACCAAGAATAACGGCAAGTTGGAGAAGAGATAGCAAGTTGGCGTAGAACAATTATATTTGGTGCATGGCATGACCAACAAAAAAGTATATGGGGCCAAGGTGCTAGCTGGCCTCCAAAGTGGAGATATGGGCGATCCAAAGTTTGTACCCAAGTACGAACAAGTATGGAAAAAACAGGGTAAGGTACCAAGTACCATTAATAACTTCGGCTGTAGATGGCCGAGCGAGGCAAACGGCTCACCGTTGGAAAGGTCTTGGGGAGACCTATCTACCCTGAAAGTTTTATGAGGCTGAGTTGAAAGACCACGGAGATATTAGGTGATGATGGTCCAATTCGGGGACCAAGTCGCAGGAAATGGCACTTGACCAAAATCACCCTTGGAAGGTGAATACCGGCTTACCGGTAAGAGATAGCGACTTGGCGTAGAATATTCATACGTTGGGCGGGCAAAGACGCAACTTTCATTATATGGGAGCAACCCGATCAGGGTGCTCCAAGTCGGTCGTTTGGTCGGTTTATGTTTTATGCCGACCATGTGCTGTACCAGGTAGAGGTACCTTTCATGAATTATAACTCGGTCAGTTTGCCACCGAGCGACAAGTTGCGTTGTGTTTTGGAATGATCTTAAGTGGGACTATCAAGGAAAAATACAAATAAAAAATCAGCTTGTCAATGGCCGAAGCTATTAGTGAAACATATAGCAAAATGGGTCCGAAAACGAATGAAATGGGACTTGGACCAAGAATAACGGCAAGTTGGAGACGAGTTAGCAAGTTGGCGTAGAATATTTATAAACTGTGCATAATATGACCAACAAAAAAATATATGGGGCCAAGGCGCTGGCTGGCCTCCAAAAAGGTGATTTGGGCGATCCAAAGTTTGTACCCAAATACGAACAAGTATGGAAAAAACAGGGTAAGGTACCAAGTACCATTAATAACTTCGGCTGTAGATGGCCGAGCAAGACAAACGGCATACCGGTGGAAAGGTCTTGGGGAGACCTATCTACCCTGAAAGTTTCATGAGGCTGAGTTGAAAGACCACGGAGATATTAGGTGATGATGGTCCAATTCGGGGACCAAGTCGCAGGAAATGGCACTTGACCAAAATCACCCTTGAAAGATGAATACCGGCTGACCGGTAAGAGATAGCGACTTGTCGTAGAATATTTATATGTTGGACGTTGGAAGACGCAACTTTCATTATATGGGGCCAACCCGGTCAGGGTGCTCCAAGTCGGTCGTTTGGTCGGTTTATGTTTTGGGCCGACCACGTGGTGTACCAAATTGAGGTACCTTTCATGAATTATAACTCGGTCAGTTTGCCACCGAGCGACAAGTTGCGTTGTGTTTTGGAATGGTTTTGGGTGGAACTATCGAGGAAAAATAAAAATAGAAAATCAGCTTGTCCATGGCCGAAGCTATTAGTGAATCATATAGCAAAATGGGTCCAAAAACGAACGAAATGGGACTTGGACCAAGAATAACGGCAAGTTGGAGAAGAGATAGCAAGTTGGCGTAGAACAATTATATTTAGTGCATGGTATGACCAACAAAAAAGTATATGTGGCCCAGGCGGTAGCTGGCCTCCAAAGTGGAGATATGGGTGATTCATGGTTTGCACCCAAGTATGGCAAAAACTGGTAGAGGTACCTTTCATGAATTATAACTCAGGCTGTATGGCACTGAGCGACAAGCTAAGAAGTGATTTGGAATAGTCTTGAGTGGGACTATCAAGGAAAAATACGAACAAAAAATCACCATGTCCACGGACGAAGGTATTAGCGAAACTTAGAGCGAAATTGCGACCAAGTCGCTGGAAATGGCCCTTGGACCAAGTATACCGTCAAGGCGGTACGAGATAGCGAGTTGACGTGGAACATTTATAAGTTTGCCTACACGAGACGAAAGTTTAGTTATATGGGGCCAACCCGCTCAGGGTTGTCCAAGTCGGTCATATGGCTGATCGAAATTTTCGACCAAGTACTGAGAAAACAGGGTAAGGTACAGTGTACCTCGAATAACTTCGGCTGTAGATGTCCGAGCGAGGCGAACGGCATAGCGTTGGAAAGGTCTTGAGGTGCTCTAGGCACCCTGAAAGTATGAGAAGGCTACCTGGAAAACTCGTGGAGATATTAGAGAAACATAGGGCCCAAAAGATACCAAGTCGCAGGAAATGGACCCTCCAAGAACACCCTAAAATCCCAATTACGGCTAAGTTGCAGGCCAGCTAGCGAAGTGAAATGTTCTAGGCATAACTAGAACACGTTAATGCGCAACTTTTTGAATCAGAACTTTTTTCGATATCTGGCCCCCAAAGGGGGGATATGGGCGATCAAAGGATTTTTCCAAGTTTCGGTACTTTTTACGGTATCGCTCATAGCTCCGGCTGTATGCAAGCAAATGACAATCTAAGACATGATTTGGAAAGGTATTGAGCAGTACTAACTTACGTTAGAACACAGCGAAGCGCTATCGGTTCATGGCAAGGCCGATATAAGCAGTCAAAGAGGAAAAATGTTGACAAAATGAACAAAAATTACCTTGGTACGCGAATAGCGGCCAGGGATGAAGAGGTACGAAGGTGGTGTAGAAGAATTATAATTAGGGCTTGGTACGCTCTAAAAGTTTGCCGAAGACCGCAAAGCGCTCAGACCCATAGAAAGTGGCCATTTGGGCCGAACAGTGCGTGCAAAGAGGTGAAAATGCAAAAATTGCACTTTGGTGGGCGATTTGCGGGGGGAAGGAGGGGTCGGAGGGCAAAATGTCCCTTTACCAAAAAGTCTTATCTCGTCGAGATCTACAACATTGCCGAAGACCGCAAAGCGCTAGCTCGCAATCGAAAAATCGAGAATTTGAAAATTTTCTAAGTCTTGGGCTCCCTAAGGAAAAGTTTCAAAAATCACGTTTGTCCCCAATTTTGAAGGGGAAGGAGTCGGTTCCGGGGCATGGTGTCTTCGGCAAAAAGTCTTATCTTTTTGCGTACTTTCGACTAGTTCAATAAAAATTTTTGACCCAAAATTTGTTCGGCGGACCCCTAGGTCGAAAAACCCGAAAAAAGTCGAAAAAAGTCGAAAATGTCGAAAAATGAGAAAACCTCATATTCGGACTCTACACGAGCCCCAGATATTGAAAAGTGAAATCCGCGGTCGATTTGGAACAAAAAATTGACCTAGGCAAAGTTGTATGGAGGTAGGGACCCCTGAGAAAAAAGTTTGGTCCCGAGGCTCCTTGGACCACCAAGTCCCTAGGTCGGACCAAAATCGGAAAAAATCCGACCAAAGTCGAAAGTGTCGAAAATTTTAAAAAACCCCTTTTGGGGCCCTATGGCCTCCCTAGATAATGAAAAGTGAGGTCCGCGGCCGATCCGGAAGAAAAACTTGACCTAGGCAAACTTGTATGACGGTGGGGACCCAAAAAAATTTCGATGAGTGTAGTTTAGACAGGCCGGAAAATGTATCGGTGGTCCGTATCAAGGGACGTCTTTTAGTTCCATGGGGTGGTGGTCGTCGAACAAAGTCGCCTAGGTCGACCACCAGAAAGACCAGTCGTGTTGTAATGGATGTTTTGACCACTTTACTAGGGAAACCTAGTAGGTCGAAGCAAATTTGGGGTTCGAGATGAGTTGGTGAAAGTTGGTCCAACCTAGGTGTGCTTGGTGGAGGTTGACCATGAAAGTAGAGCATGATGGGAATGACCATAACTTTGGTTCTAGATGTCGGATCGGTACACTTTCGGCAGTTTTGGAAAGGTGAAGGCCTGCTCTAGCTATGTTTCCTACCAAGCTGAGCGCCTACTAGTGACCCGGAGGAGGTATTAAGGGTCAAAGGCAAAAAGGGGTACCCTAAAGTGCGTGTGACCAAGAAAATGGGAAAAACGGTATCGCCTATAGCTCAGGCTGTATGGCTCGGATCGGAAAGCTTGGATATGCGTTGGAAAGGTCTTGACGAGCGCTAGCTATGTGTCCTACCAAGCGAAGCGCTAGGTGTTGAGCAAGTCGGTCATATTAGAGGGCAAAGGTGCAAAATGGTGGTTTAGAGGCGAAAATTCACCTTATGATCGAAAATAGCGGGCGAACGATAAGAGCTACGAACACGGCGTAGAACAATCATAAGTACGTTACCACAAGACCTAACTTTGGCCAATATAGAGCGAGAAGATCGGAGGTACCCATCAGGGTGATATGGCTGGTTCAAAGTTGGACCAAAACGAGACTTGAGAAATGGATTGAAACACGGTATCGCGAATAACTCAGGCTGTATGGAACGGATCGACAAGCTTAGATCAGTGTTGGAAAGGTCGAACCGAGCGCTAACTATAATCCCAAACAACCGAAGCGCTAAGTGTTGAGCAAAACTGAGTTATTAAGCGACAAAGTGGAAAAATAATACCAAAATGGCCAAAAATCACACAAGACCAAGAATACCGAGCAAGCGGTAAGAGATAGCGGGTTGACGTAGAATACTTATAAGTTTGCCTCTACGAGACCTAAAAGTCGTCCATAGAAAGCGAGAAGATCGGACCACTCTGGAAGGGTGATACGAGTGGTCAAAAATTAGCAAAAATGAAACATGGCTAAAATGGATTTGACTTGTGCACCATGTAGCTCCGGCTGTATGGCATGGATTGTAGAGCTAGGATATGTTTTGGAAAGGTAACACCCAGCGCTAGATACGACTAGAAGAAAGCAAAGCGCTAACTAGCATGATTTGGAAGTTATTAAGCGTCAAAGTCGAAAAATGTTACCAAAATTGAAGCTCGAGTACATTGGGCCAAAAAGTACAAGTTGTGAAATTTGGACTTACGAGTAAAATACCGAGCAGGCGGTAAGAGATAGAGACTTGGTGTTGAACAATTATAAGTTGGGCATGTTATAACCTATATTTGGCCCGAACATAGTCTCGAGATCGGTGGTACCTAAAAGGGTGGTACAGGTGTTAGACGGTTTTCCCAGAGCATAAGCTCCACATGATATGGAAAACGGGAAACATCATAACTTCGGCTGTATGGCATGGAATGGAACGAACAAGGTATCGATGGAAAGAGAAAAGGTAGCGCTAACTATAATTCCTTCCAAGCAAAGCGCTAGCATGTGACCGTTTGGGTGTTATTGTGAGTCAAAGTCTGAAATTGTTACCACGAGAGGCGAAAATCCAACTAAGTCCATGAATACCGGGCTGGCGGTAAGAGATACGGCTTGGCCGTAGAACATTTATAAGTTGGCCAAGACAAGGCCTAAGTTTCGTCCATAGACGACAAGAAGATCGAAGATACCTGAAGGTGAGATATGGGCGTCCCAAAGTGGGCCTTTGAAAAAGTGACAAACTTCCCTTATAACAGCATACACCAAATATCTCTGGCTCTATGGCACCGAATAAGAAGTTGAGCTCAGCGACAGAAAGGTGATAGTCAGCGCTAAATATCATACGAACAGAGTGAAGCGCTAAAGGGAAAGGATCTTGGTGATATAAGGTGACAAAGTCGAGAAAAGTTGCCTCAAAATCATGAAAAATGTGAAAAAATGGCTAAGTCCCGGGTGCCTTAAGGGCAGGTTAATCGAATGTACCGAGCTGGCGGTACGAGATAGAGACTTGGTGTAGAACAATTATATGTTTGGCATGGCAAGACCTACATTCGGCCAATACAAAGTGAGAAGATCAAAGATACCCGCAAGGGTGATATTGGTGTCCAAAGGAAAAAAGCACTAAGTCTTGGGAAACTTATATGAAGAAAAAGGACCCTGATGGGTCATATGGGATGGATCGAAAAATCGGCTAAGTCCCAAAATGGGGATGTCAGAACTACACTCAAATGTTACCACACCAAGCAAGGCAAACTTATATGAAGCAAAGGACCCTGATGGGTCATATGGTATTTTACGAAAAATCGGCTAAGTCCCAAAATGGGGATGTCAGAACTACACTCAAATGTTACCACACCAAGCAAGGCAAACTTATATGAAGCAAAGGACCCTGATGGGTCATATGGTATTTTACGAAAAATCGGCTAAGTCCCAAAATGGGGATGTCAGAACTACACTCAAATGTTACCACACCAAGCAAGGCAAACTTATATGAAGCAAAGGACCCTGATGGGTCATATGGTATTTTACGAAAAATCGGCTAAGTCCCAAAATGGGGATGTCAGAACTACACTCAAATGTTACCACACCAAGCAAGGCAAACTTATATGAAGCAAAGGACCCTGATGGGTCATATGGTATTTTACGAAAAATCGGCTAAGTCCCAAAATGGGGATGTCAGAACTACACTCAAATGTTACCACACCAAGCAAGGCAAACTTATATGAAGCAAAGGACCCTGATGGGTCATATGGTATTATACGAAAAATCGGCTAAGTCCCAAAATGATGATGTCAGAACTACACTAAAAGGTTACCACACCAAGCAAGGCAAACTTATATGAAGGAAAGGACCCTGACGGGTCATATGGTATTTTACGAAAAATCGGCTAAGTCCCAAAATGATGATGTCAGAACTACACTCAAATGTTACCATACCAAGCAAGGCAAACTTATATGAAGGAAAGGACCCATATGAGTCATATGGTATTTTACGAAAAATCGGCTAAGTCCCAAAATGAGGATGTCAGAACTACACTAAAAAGTTACCACACCAGGCAAGGCAAAGTACCTAGGTGAACCCTAGGAAGAAACACGGACCAAGTCAGATGGCCTAAGACAATAGAACAAGTGACCTAGGCAAAGTTGTATGGCGCTGAGGACCCTGAAAAATCTGGTTAGTGTAGTTTAGACAGGGTAGGTTTTTGGGTCGGCCGAACCCCCTTATTTTGGGTTTTGGCCTCATCAAGAAGCTACACCTAGGCAAACTGCCTAGGGTGAAAGTGCGAAGACCAATCGAATAGTAAGACAAGTTTTGACCGATCGCCCTAGGCAAGCTTGTATGAAGAAAGGGACCCTAAGGGTCATATGGAAATACATGAAAAATCGGCTAAGTCCCAAAATTGGGATGTCAGAACTACACTAAAAAGTTACCACATCAAGCAAGGCAAACTACCTAGGTGAACCCTAGCAAGAAACACGGACCAAGTCAGATGGCCTAAGTCAAGAGTGCAAGTGACCTAGGCAAAGTTGTATGACGGTGAGGACCCTGAAAAATCTGGTTAGTGTAGTTTAGACAGGGGAGGTTTTTGGGTCGGCTGAACCTCCTTATTTTGGGTTTTGACCTCCTCAAGAAGCTACACCTAGGCAAACTGCCTAGGGTGAAAGTGCGAAGACCAATCGAATAGTAAGACAAGTTTTGACCGATCGCCCTAGGCAAGCTTGTATGAAGAAAGGGACCCTATGGGTCATATGGAAATACATGAAAAATCGGCTAAGTCCCAAAATTGGGATGTCTGAACTACACTAAAAAGTTACCACATCAAGCAAGGCAAAGTACCTAGGTGAACCCTAGCAAGAAACACGGACCAAGTCAGATGGCCTAAGTCAAGAGAACAAGTGACCTAGGCAAAGTTGTATGAAGGTGAGGACCCTGAAAAATCTGGTTAGTGTAGTTTAGACAGGGGAGGTTTTTGGGTCGGCTGAACCTCCTTATTTCGGGTTTTGGCCTCCTCAAGAAGACAGACCTAGGCGAATTGCCTAGGGTGAAAGTGCGAAGACCAATCGAATAGTAAGACAAGTTTTGACCGATCGCCCTAGGCAAGCTTGTATGAAGAAAGGGACCCTATGGGTCATATGGAAATACATGAAAAATCGGCTAAGTCCCAAAATTGGGATGTCTGAACTACACTAAAAAGTTACCACATCAAGCAAGGGAAAGTACCTAGGTGAACCCTAGGAAGAAACACGGACCAAGTCAGATGGCCTAAGTCAAGAGTACAAGTGACCTAGGCAAAGTTGTATGGCGCTGAGGACCCTGAAAAATCGGGTTAGTGTAGTTCAGACAGGGGAGGTTTCAGGGTCGGCTGGACCTCCTTATTTCGGGTTTTGGCCTCCTCAAGAAGACAGACCTAGGCGAATTGCCTAGGGTGAAAGTGCGAAGACCAATCGAATAGTAAGACAAGTTTTGACCGATCGCCCTAGGCAAGCTTGTATGAAGAAAGGGACCCTATGGGTCATATGGAAATATACGAAAAATCGGCTAAGTCCCGAAATTGGGATGTCTGAACTACACTAAAAAGTTACCACATCAAGCAAGGCAAAGTACCTAGGTGAACCCTAGGAAGAAACACGGACCAAGTCAGATGGCCTAAGTCAAGAGTACAAGTGACCTAGGCAAAGTTGTATGGCGCTAAGGACCATGAAAAATCGGGTTAGTGTAGTTAAGACAGGGGAGGTTTCAGGGTCGGCTGGACCTCCTTATTTCGGGTTTTGGCCTCCTCAAGAAGACAGACCTAGGCGAACTGCCTAGGGTGAAAGTGCGAAGACCAATCGAATAGTAAGACAAGTTTTGACCGATCGCCCTAGGCAAGCTTGTATGAAGAAAGGGACCCTATGGGTCATATGGAAATATACGAAAAATCGGCTAAGTCCCAAAATTGGGATGTCAGAACTACACTATAAAGTTACCACATTAGCAAGGCAGACTTGTATGAAGAACGGGACCCTGGTGAAAGTAGCAAATATCCCAAACCGAACATGAATATTATACACACAAGAGTACGAACATAAAGGAACACGGACCAAGCGTACCGAGAGAATCGGTACTATAGAACCCTCGTGGTTCTACACAAAGACTTTATGTTAGGGGTTCAAGCCCCATAGTACTCAAACGGTGACAGTAGCAAATATCCCAAAACGAACGTGAATCTTATTCACAAGAGTACGAACATAAAGGAACACGGACCAAGCGTACCGAGAGAATCGGTACTATAGAGCCCTCGTGGTTCTACACAAAGACTTTATGTTCGGGGTTCACACCCCAAATCGAACGTGGAATTTACTTTCTGATGGTCATGCGGTCGTCCAAAGGGGTCTAGTATCCTGGGATGACAAGCATCACGGGCACAGCTCGTATCAAAACAGTCGAAGAGGCCCGCGAAAGCTTGCTTTCCATGGCTATGCGATGCACAAATTGAGTTTACTCACCGTAGTATAAAACGAACGAACCGAACCTATCCGAGTAGGGATAATGGGCGCAGTAACATACTTCTGTGACCCAGCGAGAGTTGAACGAGGTGACATGAACTGTCAGTGGCTTATATCAGATGGGATACATACATGAGATTGCTTTCAAATCTACACTCGAAAACCTAACCAAGTAAAAGCGAACGTGGGGAGGATTCGAAACCGGTAACGAAATCTTAAGCTGGAAAGAGTCATCACTATGGATACATATTATGCGAAACCAATCAAGTGCTCAGTACTGATCCAAAACCTAAGAGCACTAGTGAACACCTTATTCTCACCCTAGTTCACATCCAAGTGATCGACCACGTGTGTGAAGCAAAGACCAATCGAATTCCTCAATGGACTGAACACTATGAACAAATGGCCAAAAACGTTATAACTATCCAAACATCCTACTATCTAGCGAAAGTCATCACGATGGAACCATACAATGATCTTAACCTATAGCGCTCACCTATTCCTACCCAGAGTGCAAGTGAACATATTGCTCACCCTAACCAGTTCACATCCACGTGATCGACTAACATACCGAAGTTACCACAAGTCAAAGTTATACGTTTACAAGCGCAAGACCAATCGAAAACCCCGAAAGCAATCTCGACCCAAAATGTATTATCCGTGAGTGTAGTCGAGTCTCGTACTCGTCATCTGTAATCGTCGGATAGAATATCCAGTACACGGTTGTCTTTCCAAATGAAATCTACATACAGAACTCGCTCTTGGCAAATGGGTGGCATTGGCGCAATCAGGAGCGAGTTCCCGTCCGGGTGCCAAGTGATTGGCAAATGTCTGGGGGAAAGCAACCATATATTGATTTGTCTGTTAGTGTACTGGGTGTTTGAGGTATGTAGTATCCACGCTTGGTTGGGTGTGTCAGAGGACCATGGATGCGTTCACAACCCCAATTGGGGTACATCGGGAATGATTTTGTGGAACCGATGTGCCCGGCACACACTAAGTTTTGTTGCAAGTTAATAGTGTGCCATGTCCGGGGGGGTTGTGATTAAACTCTGGTGAATTGCGTACTGTGGTGATTGGGGTATGAAAGCCCCGCAGTTGCAATGATCGGACGCGCCTAGCGTGTCCTTTAGTTGATGGTAGGGAAATGAAGGCCCTTGTCAGCTCACCTAAGTATTCATGGAAGTTTGGCATAAGGTCGCTGTGGTAGGGGTATGAAGGCCCCGTCAGCGCATGCACAATCGGGCGCACGAGCGCTTAGCGGAGTCGAATGCCGCTCAAGTGCCTGTCCGGTGCATCGGGTGTGTGTGATACGAGGGCAATGAGGTTCGCACGGGGGCTCGCCTCCCGTGTGCTACCGGACTTGACAACATATAGAACGTGGTGTTTGCTCCTCCGGGTGCAATGGGACAATGAACATTCGAACGCAAAGTCGGAATTCTGGTTGATCCTACCAGTAATATACGCTCGTCTCAAAGGTTAAGCCATGCATGTCTAAGTACAAACAGATTTAATGTGAAACCGCATAAGGCTCAGTATAACAGCTATAATTTACGAGATCATCAACCTAGTTACTTGGATAACTGTGGAAAATCTAGAGCTAATACATGCAACATGCCAGGACCCTCGCGGGAACTGGTGCACTTATTAGTCAAACCAATCGCGGGTTCTCCGTGTCATTGAGTTGAAGTCTGGATAATGATGCTGATCGTATGGTCTCGCACCGACGACAGATCTCGCAAATATCTGCCCTATCAACTATGGATGGTAGTATAGAGGACTACCATGGTTGCAACGGGTAACGGGGAATCAGGGTTCGATTCCGGAGAGGGAGCCTGAGAAATGGCTACCACATCCAAGGAAGGCAGCAGGCGCGTAAATTACCCAATCCCGGGACGGGGAGGTAGTGACGAGAAATAACAATATGAAACTCTTTAATGATGTTTCATAATTGGAATGAGTAGAGCATAAATCCTTCTACGAGGATCAAGTGGAGGGCAAGTCTGGTGCCAGCAGCCGCGGTAATTCCAGCTCCACTAGCGTATATTAAAATTGTTGCGGTTAAAACGTTCGAAGTTGATACTTGTCCAACACAGTCCGGCTCCGCCGACCCGGTCAACCCGTGGTCGGTGGGCCAAGTCGGAATCTGGTTGCGACTCAATGGTGTGGTAGGGCACCAAGTCTGTGTCATGGTGTGCCCTTCAACGGGTGCAAGAGTAACATAGAGCTCGACCGCTCACGTTTACCTTGAACAAATTAGAGTGCTTAAAGCAGGGTGCCCAAACGCCCTAGAATAATCTTGCATGGAATAATGGAATACGACCTTGGTCTAATCTTTCATTGGTTTGTACTCAGACCGGAGGTAATGATTAACAGAAGTAGTTGGGGACACTAGTATTACGGCGCGAGAGGTGAAATTCGTAGACCGTCGTAAGACTAACTAAAGCGAAGGCATTTGTCAAGGATGCTTTCTTTAATCAAGAACGAAAGTTAGAGGATCGAAGGCGATTAGATACCGCCCTAGTTCTAACCGTAAACGATGCCAACTAGCAATTGGGAGACGCTACAACCAGGTGCTCTCAGTAGCTTCCGGGAAACCAAAGTCAGGTTCCGGGGGAAGTATGGTTGCAAAGTTGAAACTTAAAGGAATTGACGGAAGGGCACCACAATGAAATGGAGCTTGCGGTTCAATTTGACTCAACACGGGAAAACTTACCAGGTCCGAACTTATGGAGGTGAGACAGATTAATAGCTCTTTCTCAAATTTAAGGGTAGTGGTGCATGGCCGTTCTTAGTTCGTGGATTGATTTGTCTGGTTAATTCCGATAACGAACGTGACTCACATATGCTAACTAGAACGCAGTCAGCGTTAATGCGTCGATGCCGATTGGAACGGGTTAGGACCTTTCGGTGGAGTATGACCTGACACCTTCGCTGTTCGTGTGCGCAAGTGCACTTACGGTACGCTGCTTAGCAGGACAATTTGTGTTTAGCAAAATGAGATCGAGCGATAACAGGTCCGTGATGCCCTTAGATGTTCTGGGCTACACGCGTGCTACAATGTGGGTAGCAGCGTGTCTCCTGTTCCGAGAGGAACGGGAAATCACTCAAATACTCACTTAGTAGGGATTATGGATTGCAATGGTCCATATGAACTCGGAACTTCTAGTAAGTGCTGGTCATCAGCCAGCGTTGAATACGTCCCTGCCCTTTGTACACACCGCCCGTCGCTACTACCGATGGATTATTTAGTGAGGTCTTTGGAGATGATCGTTCGCTGGATCCTCGTGAACCGCGTCTGCTTTATCGAAGTTGACCGAACTTGATGATTTAGAGGAAGTAAAAGTCGTAACAAGGTTTCCGTAGGTGAACCTGCGGAAGGATCATTAGTGGCCAAGTGATCCTTCCAGAAGTCCGAACCTGCGGGTTGAGACTTCGGCACAAGTTGCCATATGATAATTGACGAAACACTATAGAAGTCCGAACCTGCGGGTTGAGACTTCGGCACAAGTTGCCATATGATAATTGACGAAACACTATAGAAGTCCGAACCTGCGGGTTGAGACTTCGGCACAAGTTGCCATATGATAATTGACGAAACACTATAGAAGTCCGAACCTGCGGGTTGAGACTTAGGCACACGTTGCCTTATACATGACTTCGAACAAATACACAAGTCCGAACCTGCGGGTTGAGACTTAGGCACAAGTTGCCTTATACATGACTTCGAACAAATACACAAGTCCGAACCTGCGGGTTGAGACTTAGGCACAAGTTGCCATATGAAAGTTGACGAAACACTAACAAGTCCGAACCTGCGAGTTGAGACTTAGGCACACGTTGCCTTATACATGACTTCGAACAAATACACAAGTCCGAACTTGCGGGTTGAGACTTAGGCACAAGTTGCCTTATACATACATTGGCCAAATAAACAGAAGTCCGAACCTGCGGGTTGAGACTTAGGCACAAGTTGCCATATTATATTCGATCAAACACTAAGTAGTCCGAACCTGCGGGTTGAGACTCAAGACCGTAACAAGATGTCACTATACAAGTCCGAACCTAAGGGTTGAGACTTAATGCGATCTAGATACCAAGTTGACATCCAATACCTGTTGAGCAAAACCAAAGATTCCCTGTTCTCGAATGATTACACTATATAACAGGGAATCATGAAGAAATCAAGCAAGCGTGAAACAAAGTCATCACTTGGGCATGCTCGATAGCCAACCACATGACCTTAACCTAAGAGAGCATGCAAACCACATGATACCTATAAACGATTAACCCGCCCTAGTTCAATCGTTCACCAAGTGATGACTTCAGTATGGCTAAGAGAAAAACTTTTAAATGGGAAAAACTCTAAGTCCGAACCTCCGGGTTGAGACTTCCGCGTCGGAGGTGGGCGCACCTCCTATCCGAAAGATGATGAATCAGGGGTGTTCGGTCAGCAATGGTCGGATGCCCCGTCGTAGTCCAACTATGACAATCAAAGTCAAGACCTCCGGGTTGAGACTTTCCGCGAGTACAAGCATAAAGGAACACGGACCAAGCCGTACCGAGAGAATCGGTACTAGAGCCCTCGTGGTTCTACATTGAGAGAGCCCTCGTGGTTCTCATTAGGGGCTTTATGCAAGTCGTACTCAATACTGTGGTGTGAAGTATAAAGTATAGTCCTCGCCTGGTCCACGCTGCTTCGGCGGTCCTGGGTAAGATAGTTAATTCTAGCTTGCCCTATAGTGGAATGAGGACACTTAATGCTTCGTCTTTTAGCGGCGGCTAGACTCCTCCTCACGGGGAACGAGTTGACGCGCACAGCGGCGGCTTACGCACTATGGCAATCATGGATGCCTGAAGATTCCGTGAAGTTCTCCCCTGGTCCACGCTGCCTCGGCAGTCCTGGGTAAAATGGAATATTTCCAGCTTGCCCTATAGTGGAAGAGGACTATCCAACAATACAAAGTCAAGACCTCCGGGTTGAGACTTTCCGCGTCGGTGGTGTCGCGCACCGCCTATCCGAAAGATGGTGTAACAGGGGTGTTCGATCAGCAATGGTCGGATGCCCCGTCATAGTCCAACTATGACAACCAAAGTCAAGACCTCCGGGTTGAGACTTTCCGCGTCCGGAGGTACGCGTACCGCCTACCCGAAAGATGGTGTGCTTCTGGGGTATTCGATGAGTCGGATACCCCGTCGTAGTCCAACTATGACAATCAAAGTCAAGACCTCCGGGTTGAGACTTCCGCGTCCGGAGGTACGCGTACCGCCTACCCGAAAGATGGTGTGCTTCTGGGGTATTCGATGAGTCGGATACCCCGTCGTAGTCCAACTATGACAATCAAAGTCAAGACCTCCGGGTTGAGACTTCCGCGTCCGGAGGTACGCGTACCGCCTACCCGAAAGATGGTGAATCAGGGGTGTTCGATCAGCAATGGTCGGATGCCCCGTCGTAGTCCAACTATGACAATCAAAGTCAAGACCTCCGGGTTGAGACTTTCTAAGAGTACAAGCATAAAGGAACACGGACCAAGCCGTACCGAGAGAATCGGTACTAGAGCCCTTGTGGTTCTACATTGAGAGAGCCCTCGTGGTTCTCATTAGGGGCTTTATGCAAGAAGTACTCAATACTGTGGTGTGAAGTATAAAGTATAGAGTCCTCCACTGGTCCACGCTGCTCCGGCGGTCCTGGGTAAGATAGTTCATTCTAGCTTGCCCTATGTGGAAGAGGACTCAATACCCTACCTGTTGAGCTTGAAACAAAGTCATCACTTGGGCATGCTCATATTGCCATACACAATTACATTATATTCGAATGAGCATGCAAGCGACCCTATATAGACCGAACCAAAACGATAGATACCGCCGTAGTTCACCCCCACCAAGTGATGACTTAAGTATGGCTAGTGTGTGAAGTATAAAGTATAGTCCTCCCCTGGTCCACACTGCTTCGGCGGTCCTGGGTAAGATAGTTAGTTCTAGCTTGCCCTATGTGGAAGAGAACACAATACTTAATACTTAGAGTACAAGCATAAAGGAACACGGACCAAGCCGTACCGAGAGAATCGGTACTAGAGCCCTCGCGGTTCTACATTGTGAGCCCTCGTGGTTCAAACTAGATACTTTATGCAAGGCGTACTCAAAACTGTGGTGTGAAGTATAAAGTATAGTCCTCATCTGGTCCACGCTGCTTCGGCGGTCCTGGGTAAGATAGTTAATTCTAGCTTGCCCTATGTGGAAGAGGACACAATACTTAATACTGTGGTGTAATGGACAAGGTATAGTCCTCCACTGGTCCACGCTGCTCCGGCGGTCCTGGGTAAGATAGTTCATTCTAGCTTGCCCTATGTGGAAGAGGACTCAATACCCTACCTGTTGAGCTTGAAACAAAGTCATCACTTGGGCATGCTCATATTGCCATACAATATTCCATTATCTACTAATGAGCATGCAGCTATATGATATTAACCTGTAAACGATTACCCCGCCGTAGTTCAGCGCTTCAACCAAGTGATGACTTCAGTATGGCTAGTGTGTGAAGTATAAAGTATAGTCCTCCCCTGGTCCACACTGCTTCGGCGGTCCTGGGTAAGATAGTTAGTTCTAGCTTGCCCTATGGTGGAAGAGGACACCATACTTAATACTGTGGTGTAATGAACAAAGTATAGTCCTCCACTGGTCCACGCTGCTTTGCAGTCCTGGGTAAGATAGTTAATTCTAGCTTGCCCTATGTGGAAGAGGGCATACAAGACAAAGTATAGTTCTCCCCTGGTCCACGCTGCTTCGGCGGTCCTGGGTAAGATAGTTAATTCTAGCTTGCCCTATGTGGAAGAGAGCATACATGAACCAAGAACGAAGGTTATGATCGAGGAATGATTCGACAACTAACCGATGGTATGAAATGTGAAGAATTCAAGCAAGCACACAATCAAGTCATCACTTGGGCATGCTCGATAGCCAACCCTATGACATTAACCTAGTAGAGCATGCGAAACCCAATATATATACAAGTAATGTAAACGATGCCTCCCTAGTTCAGCGCTTCAACCAAGTGATGACTTCAGAATGGCTAAATCAAATCGGTTCAAAACATACCATCGGTACCCTATTGAAACACACAAGTCGATATCAAACCTCATGATTGTGTAGTCCTCCACTGGTCCACACTGCTCCGGCGGTCCTGGGTAAGATAGTTCATTCTAGCTTGCCCTATGTGGAAGAGGGCA
>NW_026525190.1:65000-118203 GCF_943734705.1 Anopheles coustani
CTACCGGGCAAACACTTTATGTTCGCGAGGACTTGGAGTGCTGGTAGTGGTTGGCGGACCCAACACTCTGGGTACCTCCGGGTACTTGGGGTTGGTTGAGAACTTGGTGAAGATACCCCTGTCACCTTGTTCGAGGCCACTTGCATGGTCGCAAGCGTTGTGAAACAATGGCCCTACCGGGCAAACACTTTGGGTTCGCAAGGACTTGGAGTGCCGGGACGGGTTGGCGGATCCAACACTCTGGGTACCTCCGGGTACTTGGGGTTGGTTGAGGACTTGGTGAGCAAACACTTGATATACGTTCTTCGGATGTATTTCGGGTGTCACCTGTTGTCCGAGGCCACTTGCATGGTCAACGGTTGAGGTGGTGATGGCGGGTCGGTGCTGTAGGGTGCCGGCCTGTTGGCTGCCTTGGCCGGGTTGGTTGGTTAACACTTGATTGGGCTTGCACCCGAGGGTAATGGCACTTGAAGGTGGGTACTGGCCGGCTGACCTGGTGTGATGGTTGGTTGGTGAACACTTGGCGGTACTTGCACTTGGCTGTGCTTGGACTTGAAGGTGGGATCCGGCTGGCCTAGGCCATTGGTGGTTGGTTGGTGGGTTAGCCCTTAGCTGGGCTGGCTCTCTGGCTGGCCATCGGTGGTGTGGTGTGGTGAGGTGTGTGGAGTCGAGCATCGCGCGCCGTTGCCTTCTTCGGAGTGTTGTAGGTACGCAAGTGCTTGCAATGCAAAGAGGTTGGTGATGGAGTGACATTGCCTTCACCATGGAGTTGCGGGTACTTAGGTACTTGCAAGGAGATGGTGGTATGGTGGTGTTGCGTGTGTGGTGTTCGATTAGAAAGATATAATTTCTAAGTCCGGATTAGTGCTGTCAGTGGGGCCGCCGCTAACAGGTCCTGCACGGCCACCGTGGGGCTTGACTTGGCGCTATTCCGGACTTGGGGCGATCACGATGTCCCCGTGCGGGACTTAGAAGATGGAAGAACACAAGTACCCTTATCCCATGACTTGTGAGCGATTGGCATACGTTACCACATGAAGAGAAAAATTGGCTAAGTCCCGGATCCATATTATATGAAGAGAAAAATCGGCTAAGTCCCGGATATATATTATATGAAGAGAAAAATTGGCTAAGTCCCGGATCCATATTATATGAAGAGAAATATCGGCTAAGTCCAGGATCCATATATAATAACCTAATAATCGGCTAAGTCCCGGATCCATATTATATGAAGAGAAAAATCGGCTAAGTCCAGGATCCATATATAATAACCTAATAATCGGCTAAGTCCAGGATCCATATATAATAACCTAATAACAGGCTAAGTCCAGGATCCATATTATATGAAGAGAAAAATCGGCTAAGTCCGAGATTGGGTCTGTCAGACATACACTTTCAAGATACCACACAAGCAAGCAAGATGGCCTAGTGATGGAACCATATAATATGAAGAGAAAAATCGGCTAAGTCCGAGATTGGGTCTGTCGGAAATACACTATCAAGTTACCACACAAGCAAGCAAGATGGCCTAATGATGGATCCATATGATATGAAGAGAAAAATCGGCTAAGTCCAGGATCCATATAATATGAAGAGAAAAATCGGCTAAGTCCCAGATTGGGTCTGTCAGAAATACACTTCCAAGTTACCACACAAGCAAGCAAGATGGCCTAGTGATGGATCCATATGATATGAAGAGAAAAATCGGCTAAGTCCAGGATCCATATAATATGAAGAGAAAAATCGGCTAAGTCCCAGATTGGGTCTGTCAGAAATACACTTCCAAGTTACCACACAAGCAAGCAAGATGGCCTAGTGATGGATCCATATGATATGAAGAGAAAAATCGGCTAAGTCCAGGATCCATATAATATGAAGAGAAAAATCGGCTAAGTCCCAGATTGGGTCTGTCAGAAATACACTTCCAAGTTACCACACAAGCAAGCAAGATGGCCTAGTGATGGATCCATATGATATGAAGAGAAAAATCGGCTAAGTCCAGGATCCATATAATATGAAGAGAAAAATCGGCTAAGTCCCAGATTGGGTCTGTCAGAAATACACTTCCAAGTTACCACACAAGCAAGCAAGATGGCCTAGTGATGGATCCATATGATATGAAGAGAAAAATCGGCTAAGTCCCAGATTGGGTCTGTCAGACATACACTATCAAGTTACCACACAAGCAAGCAAGATGGCCTAGTGATGGATCCATATGATATGAAGAGAAAAATCGGCTAAGTCCCAGATTGGGTCTGTCAGAAATACACTTCCAAGTTACCACACAAGCAAGCAAGATGGCCTAGTGATGGATCCATATGATATGAAGAGAAAAATCGGCTAAGTCCAGGATCCATATAATATGAAGAGAAAAATCGGCTAAGTCCCAGATTGGGTCTGTCAGAAATACACTTCCAAGTTACCACACAAGCAAGCAAGATGGCCTAGTGATGGATCCATATGATATGAAGAGAAAAATCGGCTAAGTCCCAGATTGGGTCTGTCAGAAATACACTTCCAAGTTACCACATGAGCAAGCAAGTTACCACATGAAGAGAAAGCCGGCAAAGTCTGGGAATGTTACCACATGAACTGGAAAATGGGCAAAAACCTACCTTCACAGGGAACGTGAATAAGTAAGGCTGTAGACATCGGATCGACAAGCCAAAGACTGATATGGAAAGGAAATGAGTAGTACTAGCTTTCCTGAGAGTTGCAGAGCTTAGACTGCATATGAACGAAAGTTATTAAGCGTCAAAGTCAGAGAAGTTACCCAAAGGAACACAAGTTCCAACTTAGAGCATGTATACCGCCTAGACGGTAAGAGGTACGGCCAGGCTGAGGAATAAGGAAATGTTGGCCAACATGTTCCCTAACTATCCCCCGAAGACCGCAAAGCAATCCAACATCAACCAAGAAAGTTATAGCCCGATCAAGGAAACACCTACTTTGCACCGATATTGCACCAAATACATGTACCAAGCACCTTCGGTTGCATACCTGCAGGGGTTTACCATAGTAGGCCATGGAAGACCGATATACCGAACATAATCACTTTCTATCTCCTCGGGTGTTTGAGATAGCGCTTTGCGGTACAAGAACGAAAGTTAGACTTTATCTTGGTGCATCTTTTTGCCCAAGATCACAAGACCCTATCTACCAAGGCAAGAAAGTTGTGTGGGGACAAAATGTCCAAAAGTGCCCAAAGTGGCACACTTGAACCATATATTCGAGAAAAACACAAGTGTGGGCCCGAGCTAGCAAGTTGAAATGTTCTGACCGTCAGTAGCCCTAGTTGAGGTGCACTTATCATTATATGAGGCCAACGTGCCAGCTAGTCTCTAAAGGGGCGATATGGGTGTTCCAAGGTTTGTACCCAATTGAGGAAAAAACAGGGTAAGGTACGGTGTACCGCGAATAACTCGGGCTATAGATGTCCGATCGATGAGTTTGGCATATGTATGGAAAGGTCTCGACGAGACCTAACTACCCTGAAAGTATGAAGGCAAAGACTTGAATGACCGGGAAGTTATTAAGTGCACAAGTGGTAAAGTTGCACCAAAGTCCATGTTACCCGAAGTGGTACATGAACACCCAATATTCGACCAAAACACAAGTTTAGAGACGAGCTAGCGAGCTACATTGTTCAGACCGTCAGTAGCCCGCATCAAGACACGCATTTAATTATACGGGGCCTAGCCGC
Organism: Anopheles coustani; assembly: GCF_943734705.1. Taxonomy (NCBI): domain Eukaryota; kingdom Metazoa; phylum Arthropoda; class Insecta; order Diptera; family Culicidae; genus Anopheles; species Anopheles coustani. The sequence continues at coordinate 68,704 of NW_026525190.1, forward strand.
TAGCTCGACTCGAAGTCGGTCATATGGTTGGTTGATGGTTTGGACCGACCACGTGGTGTACCAAGGTGATGTACCTTTCATGAATTAAAACTCTGGCTGTATGGCACTGAGCGACAAGCTATGGTGTGATTTGGAATAGTCTTGAGTGGGACTATTTAGGAAAAATGCGAACAAAAAATCACAAAGTCCTTGGGCGAAGCTATTAGCGAAACATAGAGCAAATTGGTACCAAAAACTATGGAAATGGGACTTGAGTCAAAAATAACCGCAAGTTGGAGAAGAGATAGCAAGCTTGCGTAGAACAATTATATTTGGTGCATGGTATCACCAACAAAAAAGTATATGGGGCCAAGGTGCTGGCTGGCCTCCAAAGTGGAGATATGGGCGATCCAAAGTTTGTACCCAAGTACGAACAAGTATGGAAAAAACAGGGTAAGGTACCAAGTACCATTAATAACTTCGGCTGTAGATGGCCGAGCGAGGCAAACGGCTCACCGTTGGAAAGGTCTTGGGGAGACCTATCTACCCTGAAAGTTTCATGAGGCTGAGTTGAAAGACCACGGAGATATTAGGTGATGATGGTCCAATTCGGGGACCAAGTCGCAGGAAATGGCGCTTGACCAAAATCACCCTTGGAAGGTGAATACCGGCTTACCGGTAAGAGATAGCGACTTGGCGTAGAATATTCATAAGTTGGGCGTGTAGAGACGCAACTTTTATTATATGGGGCCAACCCGGTCAGGGTGCTCCAAGTCGGTCGTTTGGTTGGTTTATGGTTTGGGCCGACCACGTGGTGTGCCAAGTTGAGGTACCTTTCATGAATTATAACTTGGTCAGTTTGCCACCGAGCGACAAGCTGCGGTGTGTTTTGGAATGGTCTTGAGTGGGACTATCAAGGAAAAATACCAATCGAAAATCAGCTTGTCCATGGCCGAAGCTATTAGTGAAACATATAGCAAAATGGGTCCAAAAACGAATGAAATGGGAATTGGACCAAGAATAACGGCAAGTTGGAGAAGAGATAGCAAGTTGGCGTAGAACAATTATATTTGGTGCATGGCATGACCAACAAAAAAGTATATGGGGCCAAGGTGCTAGCTGGCCTCCAAAGTGGAGATATGGGCGATCCAAAGTTTGTACCCAAGTACGAACAAGTATGGAAAAAACAGGGTAAGGTACCAAGTACCATTAATAACTTCGGCTGTAGATGGCCGAGCGAGGCAAACGGCTCACCGTTGGAAAGGTCTTGGGGAGACCTATCTACCCTGAAAGTTTTATGAGGCTGAGTTGAAAGACCACGGAGATATTAGGTGATGATGGTCCAATTCGGGGACCAAGTCGCAGGAAATGGCGCTTGACCAAAATCACCCTTGGAAGGTGAATACCGGCTTACCGGTAAGAGATAGCGACTTGGCGTAGAATATTCATAAGTTGGGCGTGTAGAGACGCAACTTTTATTATATGGGGCCAACCCGGTCAGGGTGCTCCAAGTCGGTCGTTTGGTTGGTTTATGGTTTGGGCCGACCACGTGGTGTGCCAAGTTGAGGTACCTTTCATGAATTATAACTTGGTCAGTTTGCCACCGAGCGACAAGCTGCGGTGTGTTTTGGAATGGTCTTGAGTGGGACTATCAAGGAAAAATACCAATCGAAAATCAGCTTGTCCATGGCCGAAGCTATTAGTGAAACATATAGCAAAATGGGTCCAAAAACGAATGAAATGGGAATTGGACCAAGAATAACGGCAAGTTGGAGAAGAGATAGCAAGTTGGCGTAGAACAATTATATTTGGTGCATGGCATGACCAACAAAAAAGTATATGGGGCCAAGGTGCTAGCTGGCCTCCAAAGTGGAGATATGGGCGATCCAAAGTTTGTACCCAAGTACGAACAAGTATGGAAAAAACAGGGTAAGGTACCAAGTACCATTAATAACTTCGGCTGTAGATGGCCGAGCGAGGCAAACGGCTCACCGTTGGAAAGGTCTTGGGGAGACCTATCTACCCTGAAAGTTTTATGAGGCATCTTAATACAGCATCCCTACTTAAAGGCATCTCTGACTTAGTCGATTTTTCATAAATTCTAAGAAATTCATATGTTAGGATGCTGCGAGATGAATGGGATGCTGCATGGAGATGAATCTTGATCTTCTTCATCTCCCATCTCGATACAGCATCCCTACTTAAAGGCATCTCGGACTTAGTCGATTTTTCACAAATTCTAAGAAAAAAAAATGTAAGGATGCTGCGAGATGAATGGGATGCTGCATGGAGATGAATCTTGATCTCCTACATCTCCCATCTCAATACAGCATCCCTACTTAAGGGCATCTCGGACTTAGTCGATTTTTCATAAATTCTAAGAAAAACATATGTTAGGATGCTGCGAGATGAATGGGATGCTGCATGGAGATGAATCTTGATCTTCTTCATCTCCCATTTTAATACAGCATCCCTACTAAAAGGCATCTCGGACTTAGTCGATTTTTCATAAATTCATAGAAATTCATATGTAAGGATGCTGCGAGATGAATGGGATGCTGCATGGAGATGAATCTTGATCTCCTACATCTCCCATCTCAAAACAGCATCCCTACTTAAAGGCATCTCGGACTTAGTCGATTTTTCATAAATTCTAAGAAAAACATATGTTAGGATGCTGCGAGATGAATGGGATGCTGCATGGAGATGAATCTTGATCTTCTTCATCTCCCATCTTAATACAGCATCCCTACTAAAAGGCATCTCGGACTTAGTCGATTTTTCATAAATTCATAGAAATTCATATGTTAGGATGCTGCGAGATGAATGGGATGCTGCATGGAGATGAATCTTGATCTCCTACATCTCCCATCTCAAAACAGCATCCCTACTTAAAGGCATCTCGGACTTAGTCGATTTTTTATAAATTCTAAGAAAAACATATGTTAGGATGCTGCGAGATGATTTGGATGCTGCATGGAGATGAATCTTGATCTTCTTCATCTCTCATCTCAATACAGCATCCCTACTTAAAGCCATCTCGGACTTAGTCTATTTTTCATAAATTCTAAGAAATTCATATGTTAGGATGCTGCGAGATGAATGGGATGCTGCATAGAGATGAATCTTGATCTTCTACATCTTCCATCTCAATACAGCATCCCTACTTAAAGGCATCTCGGACTTAGTCGATTTTTCATAAATTCTAAGAAAAACATATGTTAGGATGCTGGGAGATGAATGGGATGCTGCATGGAGATGAATCTTGATCTTCTTCATCTCCCATCTTAATACAGCATCCCTACTTAAAGGCATCTCGGTCTTAGTCGATTTTTCATAAACTCTAAGAAATTCATATGTAAGGATGCTGGGAAATGAATGGGATGCTGCATGGAGATGAATCTTGATCTCTTACATCTCCAATCTCAATACAGCATCCCTACTTAAAGGCATCTCGGACTTAGTCGATTTTTCACAAATTCTAAGAAAAAAAAATGTAAGGATGCTGCGAGATGAATGGGATGCTGCATGGAGATGAATCTTGATCTTCTTCATCTCCCATCTTAATACAGCATCCCTACTTAAAGGCATCTCTGACTTAGTCGATTTTTCATAAATTCTAAGAAATTCATATGTTAGGATGCTGCGAGATGAATGGGATGCTGCATGGAGATGAATCTTGATCTTCTTCATCTCCCATCTCGATACAGCATCCCTACTTAAAGGCATCTCGGACTTAGTCGATTTTTCATAAATTCTAAGAAAAACATATGTTAGGATGCTGCGAGATGAATGGGATGCTGCATGGAGATGAATCTTGATCTTCTTCATCTCCCATCTCGATACAGCATCCCTACTTAAAGGCATCTCGGACTTAGTCGATTTTTCATAAATTCTAAGAAATTCATATGTTAGGATGCTGCGAGATGAATGGGATGCTGCATGGAGATGAATCTTGATCTCCTACATCTCCCATCTCAATACAGCATCCCTACTTAAAGGCATCTCGGACTTAGTCGATTTTTCATAAATTCTAAGAAATTCATATGTTAGGATGCTGGGAGATGAATTGGATGCTGCATGGAGATGAATCTTGATCTTTTTCATCTCCCATCTTAATACAGCATCCCTACTTAAAGGCATCTCGGACTTAGTCGATTTTTCATAGGTTTTTAGAAAAACATATGTTAGGATGCAGGGAGATGAATGGGATGCTGCATGGAGATGAATCTTGATCTTTTTCATCTCCCGTCTTAATACAGCATCCCTACTTAAAGGCATCTTGGACTTAGTCGATTTTTCATAAATTCTAAGAAAAACATATGTTAGGATGCTGCGAGATGAATGGGATGCTGCATGGTGATGGATCTTGATCTTCTTCATCTTTCATCTTAATACAGCATCCCTACTTAAAGGCATCTCGGACTTAGTCGATTTTTCATAAATTCTAAGAAAAACATATATTAGGATGCAGCGAGATGAATGGGATGCTGCATGGAGATGAATCTTGATCTTCTTCATCTCCAATCTTAATACAGCATCCCTACTTAAAGGCATCTCGGACTTAGTCGATTTTTCATAAATTCTAAGAAAAACATATGTTAGGATGCTGCGAGATGAATGGGATGCTGCATGGAGATGAATCTTGATCTTCTTCATCTCCCATCTTAATACAGCATCCCTACTTAAAGGCATCTCGGACTTAGTCGATTTTTCATAAATTCATAGAAATTCATATGTTAGGATGCTGCGAGATGCATGGGATGCTGCATGGAGATGCATCTTGATCTCCTACATCTCCCATCTTAATACAGCATCCCTACTTAAAGCCATCTCGGACTTAGTCGATTTTTCATAAATTCTAAGAAATTCATATGTAAGGATGCTGCGAGATGAATGGGATGCTGCATGGAGATGAATCTTGATCTCCTACATCTCCCATCTCAATACAGCATCCCTACTTAAAGCCATCTCGGACTTAGTCGATTTTTCATAAATTCTAAGAAATTCATATGTTAGGATGCTGCGAGATGAATGGGATGCTGCATGGAGATGAATATTGATCTTCTTCATCTCCCATCTTAATACAGCATCCCTATTTAAAGGCATCTTGGACTTAGTCGATTTTTCATAATTTCTAAGAAATTCATATGTAAGGATGCTGCGAGATGAATGATATGCTGCATGGAGATGAATCTTGATCTTCTTCATCTCCCATCTCAATACAGCATCCCTACTTAAAGGCATCTCGGACTTAGTCGATTTTTCATAAATTCTAAGAAAAACATAAGTAGGGATGCTGGGAGATGAATGGGATGCTGCATGGAGATGAATCTTGATCTTCTTCATCTCCCATCTTAATACAGCATCCCTACTTAAAGGCATCTCGGACTTAGTCGATTTTTCATAAATTCTAAGAAATTCATATGTTAGGATGCTGCGAGATGAATGATATGCTGCATGGAGATGAATCTTGATCTCCTACATCTCCCATCTTAATACAGCATCCCTACTTAAAGGCATCTCGGACTTAGTCGATTTTTCATAAATTCTAAGAAATTGATATGTTAGGATGCTGCGAGAACAATGGGATGCTGCATGGAGATGAATCTTGATCTCCTACATCTCCCATCTCAATACAGCATCCCTACTTAAAGGCATCTCGGACTTAGTCGATTTTTCATAAATTCTAAGAAATTCATATGTTAGGATGCTGCGAGATGAATGGGATGCTGCATGGAGATGAATCTTGATCTCCTACATCTCCCATCTCAATACAGCATTCCTACTTAAAGGCATCTCGGACTTAGTCGATTTTTCATAAATTCTAAGAAATTCATATGTTAGGATGCTGGGAGATGCATGGGATGCTGCATGGAGATGAATCTTGATCTCCTACATCTCCCATCTCAATAAAGCATCCCTACTTAAAGGCATCTCGGACTTAGTCGATTTTTCATAAATTCTAAGAAAAACATATGTTAGGATGCTGGGAGGTGAATGGGATGCTGCATGGAGATGAATTTTGATCTTTTTCATCTCCCATCTCAATACAGCATCCCTACTTAAAGCCATCTCGGACTTAGTCGATTTTTCATAAATTCTAAGAAATTCATATGTTAGGATGCTGGGAGATGCATGGGATGCTGCATGGAGATGAATCTTGATCTCCTACATCTCCCATCTCAATACAGCATCCCTACTTAAAGCCATCTCGGACTTAGTCGATTTTTCATAAATTCTAAGAAATTCATATGTTAGGATGCTGGGAGATGCATGGGATGCTGCATGGAGATGAATCTTGATCTCCTACATCTCCCATCTCAATACAGCATCCCTACTTAAAGCCATCTCGGACTTAGTCGATTTTTCATAAATTCTAAGAAATTCATATGTTAGGATGCTGGGAGATGCATGGGATGCTGCATGGAGATGAATCTTGATCTTCTTCATCTCCCATCTTAATACAGCATCCCTACTTAAAGGCATCTCGGACTTAGTCGATTTTTCATAAATTCTAAGAAATTCATATGTTAGGATGCTGCGAGATGAATGGGATGCTGCATGGAGATGAATCTTGATCTCCTACATCTCCCATCTCAATACAGCATCCCTACTTAAAGCCATCTCGGACTTAGTCGATTTTTCATAAATTCATAGAAATTCATATGTTAGGATGCTGGGAGATGAATGGGATGCTGCACGGAGATGGATCTTGATCTTCTTCATCTCCTATCTTAATACAGCATCCCTACTTAAAGGCATCTCGGACTTAGTCGATTTTTATAAATTCTAAGAAATTCATATGTAAGGATGCTGCGAGATGAATGGGATGCTGCATGGAGATGAATCTTGATCTCCTACATCTCCCATCTCAATACAGCATCCCTACTTAAAGCCATCTCGGACTTAGTCGATTTTTCATAAATTCATAGAAATTCATATGTTAGGATGCTGGGAGATGAATGGGATGCTGCATGGAGATGCATCTTGATCTCCTACATCTCCCATCTTAATACAGCGTCCCTACTTAAAGCCATCTCGGACTTAGTCGATTTTTCATAAATTCTAAGAAATTCTTATGTAAGGATGCTGGGAGATGAATGGGATGCTGCATGGAGATGAATCTTGATCTTCTTCATCTCCCATCTTAATACAGCATCCCTACTTAAAGGCATCTCGGACTTAGTCGATTTTTCATTAATTCTAAGAAATTCATATGTTAGGATGCTGGGAGATGAATGGGATGCTGCATGGAGATGAATCTTGATCTCCTACATCTCCCATCTCAATACAGCATCCCTACTTAAAGGCATCTCGGACTTAGTCGATTTTTCATAAATTCATAGAAATTCATATGTGAGGATGCTGCGAGATGAATGGGATGCTGCATGGAGATGAATCTTGATCTTCTTCATCTCCCATCTTAATACAGCATCAATACTTAAAGGCTTCTCGGACTTAGTCGATTTTTCATAAATTCTAAGAAATTCATATGTTAGGATGCTGGGAGATGAATGGAATGCTGCATGGAGATGAATCTTGATCTTCTTCACCTCCCGTATTAATACAGCATCCCTACTTAAAGGCATCTCAGACTTAATCGATTTTTCATAAATTCTAAGAAAAACATATGTTAGGATGCTGCGAGATGAATGGGATGCTGCATTGAGATGAATCTTGATCTTCTTCATCTCCCATCTTAATACAGCATCCCTGCTTAAAGGCATCTCGGACTTAATCGATTTTTCATAAATTCTAAGAAAAACATATGTTAGGATGCTGCGAGATGAATGGGATGCTGCATGGAGATGAATCTTGATCTTCTTCATCTCCCATCTCAATACAGCATCCCTACTTGAAGGCATCTCGGACTTAGTCGATTTTTCATAAATTCTAAGAAAAACATATGTTAGGATGCTGCGAGATGAATGGGATGCTGCATGGAGATGAATCTTGATCTCCTACATCTCCCATCTCAATACAGCATCCCTACTTAAAGGCATCTCGGACTTAGTCGATTTTTCATAAATTCTTAGAAATTCATATGTTAGGATGCTGCGAGATGAATGGGATGCAGCATGGAGATGAATCTTGATCTTCTTCATCTCCCAACTTAATACAGCATCCCTACTTAAAGGCATCTCGGACTTAGTCGATTTTTCATAAATTCTAAGAAAAACATATGTTAAAATGCTGCAAGATGAATGGGATGCTGCATGGAGATGAATCTTGATCTCCTACATCTCCCATCTCAATACAGCATCCCTACTTAAAGGCATCTCGGACTTAGTCGATTTTTCATAAATTCTAAGAAAAACATATGTTAGGATGCTGCGAGATGAATGGGATGCTGCATGGAGATGAATATTGATCTTCTTTATCTCCCATCTTAATACAGCATCCCTGCTTGAAGGTACCTCGGACTTAGTCGATTTTTCATAAATTCTAAGAAATTCATATGTAAGGATGCTGCGAGATGAATGGGATGCTGCATGGAGATGAATCTTGATCTTCTTCATCTTCCATCGTAATACAGCATCCCTACTTAAAGGCATCTCGGACTTAGTCGATTTTTCATAAATTCTAAGAAAAACATATGTAAGGATGCTGGGAGATGAATAAGATGCTGCATGGAGTTTAATCTTGATCTTCTTCATCTCCCAACTTAATACAGCATCCCTACTTAAAGGCATCTCGGACTTAGTCGATTTTTCATAAATTCTTAGAAAAACATATGTAAGGATGCTGCGAGATGAATGGGATGCTGCATGGAGATGAATCTTGATCTTCTACATCTCCCATCTTAATACAGCATCCCTACTTAAAGGCATCTCGGACTTAATCGATTTTTCATAAATTCTAAGAAAAACATATGTTAGGATGCTGCGAGATGAATGGGATGCTGCATTGAGATGAATCTTGATCTTCTTCATCTCCCATCTTAATACAGCATCCCTGCTTAAAGGCATCTCGGACTTAGTCGATTTTTCATAAATTCTAAGAAATTCATATGTTAGGAAGCTGCGAGATGAATGGGATGCTGCATGGAGATAAATCTTGATCTTCTACATCTCCCATCTTAATACAGCATCCCTACTTGAAGGGATCTCAGACTTAGTCCATTTTTCATAAATTCTAAGAAATTCATATGTTAGGATGCTGCGAGATGAATGGGATGCAGCATGGAGATGAATCTTGATCTTCTACATTTCCCATTTCAATACAGCATCCCTACTTAAAGGCATCTCGGACTTAGTCGATTTTTCATATATTCTAAGAAATTCATATGTAAGGATGCTGCGAGATGAATGGGATGCTGCATGGAGATAAATCTTGATCTACTTCATCTCCCATCTTAATACAGCATCCCTACTTAAATGCATCTCGGACTTAGTCGATTTTTCATAAATTCATAGAAATTCATGTGTTAGGATGCTGGGAGATGAATGGGATGCTGCATGGAGATGAATCTTGATCTCCTACATCTCCCATCTCAATACAGCATCCCTACTTAAAGGCATCTCGGACTTAGTCGATTTTTCATAAATTCATAGAAATTCATATGTGAGGATGCTGCGAGATGAATGGGATGCTGCATGGAGATGAATCTTGATCTCCTACATCTCTCATCTCAATACAGCATCCCTACTTAAAGCCATCTCGGACTTAGTCGATTTTTCATAAATTCATAGAAATTCATATGTTAGGATGCTGCGAGATGAATGGGATGCTGCATGGAGATGAATCTTGATCTTCTTCATCTCCCATCTTAATACAGCATCCCTACTTAAAGGTATCTCGGACTTAGTCGATTTTTCATAAATTCTAAGAAATTCATATGTTAGGATGCTGCGAGATGAATGGGATGCTGCATGGAGATGAATCTTGATCTTCTTCATCTCCCATCTTAATACAGCATCCCTACTTAAATGCATCTCGGACTTAGTCGATTTTTCATAAATTCTAAGAAATTCATATGTTAGGATGCTGCGAGATGAATGGGATGCTGCATGGAGATGAATCTTGATCTTCTTCATCTCCCATCTTAATACAGCATCCCTACTTAAATGCATCTCGGACTTAGTCGATTTTTCATAAATTCTAAGAAAACCATATGTTAGGATGCTGCGAGATGAATGGGATGCTGCATGGAGATGAATCTTGATCTTCTTCATCTCCCATCCTAATACAGCATCCCTACTTAAAGGCATCTCGGACTTAGTCGATTTTTCATAAATTTTAAGAAATTCATATGTTAGGATGCTGCGAGATGAATGGGATGCTGCATGGAGATGAATCTTGATCTTCTACATCTCCCATCTTAATACAGCATCCCTACTAAAAGGCATCTCGGACTTAGTCGATTTTTCATAAATTCTAAGAAAAACATATGTTAGGATGCTGCGAGATGAATGGGATGCTGCATGGAGATGAATCTTGATCTTCTTCATCTGTTATCTCGATACAGCATCCCTACTTAAAGGCATCTCGGACTAAGTCGATTTTTCATAAATTCTAAGAAAAACATATGTTAGGATGCAGCGAGATGAATGGGATGCTGCATGGAGATGAATCTTGATCTTCTTCATCTCCTATCTTAATACAGCATCCCTACTTAAAGGCATCTCGGACTTAGTCGATTTTTCATAAATTCTAAGAAATTCATATGTTAGGATGCTGCGTGAAGTATGGGATGCTGCACGGAGATGAATCTAGATCTTCTTCATCTCTCATCTCCATGCAGCATCCCTACTTAAAGGCATCTCGGACTTAGTCGATTTTTCATAAATTCTAAGAAAACCATATGTTAGGATGCTGCGAGATGAATGAGATGCTGCATGGAGATGAATCTTGATCTTCTTCATCTCCGATCTTAATACAGCATCCCTACTTAAAGGCATCTCGGACTTAGTCGATTTTTCATAAATTCTAAGAAAAACATATGTTAGGATGCTGCGGGATGAATGGGATGCTGCATGGAGATTAATCTTGATCTTATTCATCTCCCATCTCAATACAGCATCCCTACTTAAAGGCATCTCGAACTTAGTCGATTTTTCAAAAATTCTGAGAAAACAAATGTTAGGATGCTGCGAGATGAATGGGATGCTGCATGGAGATGAATCTTGATCTTCTTCATCTCCGATCTTAATACAGCATCCCTACTTAAAGGCATCTCGGACTTAGTCGATTTTTCATAAATTCTAAGAAAAACATATGTTAGGATGCTGCGAGATGAATTGGATGCTGCATGGAGATGAATCTTGATCTTCTTCATCTCCCATCTTAATACAGCATCCCTACTTAAAGGCATCTCGGACTTAGTCGATTTTTCATAAATTCTAAGAAAAACATATGTTAGGATGCTGCGAGATGAATGGGATGCTGCATGGAGATGAATCTTGATCTTCTTCATCTCCGATCTTAATACAGCATCCCTACTTAAAGGCATCTCGGACTTAGTCGATTTTTCATAAATTCTAAGAAAAACATATGTTAGGATGCTGCGAGATGAATGGGATGCTGCATGGAGATGAATCTTGATCTTCTTCATCTCCAATCTTAATACAGCATCCCTACTTAAAGGCATCTCGGACTTAGTCGATTTTTCATAAATTCATAGAAATTCATATGTTAGGATGCTGCGAGATGAATGGGATGCTGCATGGAGATGAATCTTGATCTCCTACATCTCCCATCTCAAAACAGCATCCCTACTTACAGGCATCTCGGACTTAGTCGATTTTTCATAAATTCTAAGAAAAACATATGTTAGGATGCTGCATGGAGATGAATCTAGAGCTTCTTCATCTCCCATCTCAAAACAGCATCCCTACTTAAAGGCATCTCGGACTCTGTCGATTTTTCATAAATTCTATGAAATTCATATGTTAGGATGCTGGGAGATCAATGGGATGCTGCATGGAGATGAATCTTGATCTTCTTCATCTCCCATCTTAATACAGCATCCCTACTTAAAGGCATCTCGGACTTAGTCGATTTTTCATAAATTCTAAGAAAAACATATGTTAGGATGCTGCGAGATGAATGGGATGCTGCATGGAGATGAATCTTGATCTTCTTCATCTCCGATCTTAATACAGCATCCCTACTTAAAGGCATCTCGGACTTAGTCGATTTTTCATAAATTCTAAGAAAAACATATGTTAGGATGCTGCGAGATGAATGGGATGCTGCATGGAGATGAATCTTGATCTTCTTCATCTCCGATCTTAATACAGCATCCCTACTTAAAGGCATCTCGGACTTAGTCGATTTTTCATAAATTCATAGAAATTCATATGTTAGGATGCTGCGAGATGAATGGGATGCTGCATGGAGATGAATCTTGATCTCCTACATCTCCCATCTCAAAACAGCATCCCTACTTACAGGCATCTCGGACTTAGTCGATTTTTCATAAATTCTAAGAAAAACATATGTTAGGATGCTGCATGGAGATGAATCTAGAGCTTCTTCATCTCCCATCTCAAAACAGCATCCCTACTTAAAGGCATCTCGGACTCTGTCGATTTTTCATAAATTCTATGAAATTCATATGTTAGGATGCTGGGAGATCAATGGGATGCTGCATGGAGATGAATCTTGATCTTCTTCATCTCCCATCTTAATACAGCATCCCTACTTAAAGGCATCTCGGACTTAGTCGATTTTTCATAAATTCTAAGAAAAACATATGTTAGGATGCTGCGAGATAAATGGGATGCTGCATGGAGATGAATCTTGATCTTCTTCATCTTCCATCTCAATACAGCATCCCTACTTAAAGGCATCTCGGACTTCGTCGATTTTTCATAAATTCTAAGAAAAACATATGTTAGGATGCTGCGAGATAAATGGGATGCTGCATGGAGATGAATCTTGATCTGCTTAATCTCCCATCTTAATACAGCATCCCTACTTAAAGGCATCTCGGACTTAGTCGATTTTTCATAAATTCTAAGAAAAACATATGTTAGGATGCTGCGAGATGAATGGGATGCTGCATGGAGATGAATCTTGATCTTCTTCATCTCCCATCTCAATACAGCATCCCTACTTAAACGCATCTCGGACTTAGTCGATTTTTCATAAATTCTAAGAAAAACATATGTTAGGATGCTGCGAGATGAATGGGATGCTGCATGGAGATGAATCTTGATCTTCTTCATCTCCCATCTTATTACAGCATCCCTACTTAAAGGCCTCTCGGACTTAGTCGATTTTTCATAAATTCTAAGAAAATCATATGTTAGGATGCTGCGAGATGAATGGGATGCTGCATGGAGATGAATCTTGATCTAATTCATCTCCTTTCTTAATACAGCATCCCTACTTAAAGGCATCTCGGACTTAGTCGATTTTTCATAAATTCTAAGAAAAACATATGTTAGGATGCTGCGAGATGAATGGGATGATGCATGGAGATGAATCTTGATCTTCTTCATCTCCCATCTTAATACAGCATCCCTACTTAAAGGCATCTCGGACTTAGTCGATTTTTCATAAATTCATAGAAATTCATATGTTAGGATGCTGCGAGATGAATGGGATGCTGCATGGAGATGAATCTTGATCTCCTACATCTCCCATCTCAAAACAGCATCCCTACTTACAGGCATCTCGGACTTAGTCGATTTTTCATAAATTCTAAGAAAAACATATGTTAGGATGCTGCATGGAGATGAATCTAGAGCTTCTTCATCTCCCATCTCAAAACAGCATCCCTACTTAAAGGCATCTCGGACTCTGTCGATTTTTCATAAATTCTATGAAATTCATATGTTAGGATGCTGGGAGATCAATGGGATGCTGCATGGAGATGAATCTTGATCTCCTACATCTCCCATCTCAATACAGCATCCCTACTTAAAGGCATCTCGGACTTAGTCGATTTTTCATAAATTATAAGAAATTCATATGTTAGGATGCTGCGAGATGAATATGATGCTGCATGGAGATGAATCTTGATCTTCTTCATCTCCCATCTCAATACAGCATCCCTACTTAAAGGCATCTCGGACTTAGTCGATTTTTCATAAATTCTAAGAAATTCATATGTTAGGATGCTGGGAGATGAATGGGATGCTGCATGGAGATGAATCTTGATCTCCTACATCTCCCATCTCAATACAGCATCCCTACTTAAAGGCATCTTGGACTTAGTCGATTTTTCATAAATTCTTAGAAAAACATATGTTAGGATGCTGGGAGATGAATGGGATGCTGCATGGAGATGAATCTTGATCTTTTTCATCTCTTATCTCAATACAGCATCTCTACTTAAAGGCATCTCGGACTTAGTCGATTTTTCATAAATTCTAAGAAATTCATATGTTAGGATGCTGGGAGATGAATGGGATGCTGCATGGAGATGAATCTTGATCTTCTTCATCTCCCATCTCAATACAGCATCCCTGCTTAAAGGCATCTCGGACTTAGACGATTTTTCATAACTTCTAAGAAATTCATATGTTAGGATGCTGCGAGATGAATGGAATGCTGCATGGAGATGAATCTTGATCTTATCCATCTCCCATCTCAATACAGCATCCCTACTTGAAGGCATCTCGGACTGAGTCGATTTTTCATAAATTCTAAGAAAAACATATGTTAGGATGCTGCGAGATGAATGGGATGCTGCATGGAGATGAATCTTGATCTTCTTCATCTCCCATCTTAATACAGCATCCCTACTTAAAGGCATCTCGGACTTAGTCGACTTTTCATAAATTCATAGAAATTCATATGTTAGGATGCTGCGAGATGAATGGGATGCTGCATGGAGATGAATCTTGATCTCCTACATCTCTCATCTCAATACAGCATCCCTGCTTAAAGGCATCTCGGACTTAGTCGATTTTTCATAAATTCTAAGAAATTCATATGTTAGGATGCTGCGAGATGAATGGGATGCTGCATGGAGATGAATCTTGATCTTCTTCATCTCCCGTCTTAATACAGCATCCCTACTTAAAGGCATCTCGGACTTAGTCGATTTTTCATAAAATCTAAGAAATTCATATGTTAGGATGCTGCGAGATGAATGGGATGCTTCATGGAGATAAATCTTGATCTTCTTCATCTCCCATCTTAATACAGCATCCCTACTTAAAGGCATCTCGGACTTAGTCAATTTTTCATAAATTCTAAGAAAACAATATGTTAAGATGCTGCGAGATGAATGGGGTACTGCATGGAGATGAATCTTGATATTCTTCATCTCCCATCTTAATACAGCATCCCTACTTAAAGGCATCTCGGACTTAGTCGATTTTTCATAAATTCTAAGAAAAACTTATGTTAGGATGCTGCGAGATAAATGGGATGCTGCATGGAGATGAATGTTGATCTTCTTCATCTCCCATCTTAAAACAGCATCCCTACTTAAAGGCATCTTGGACTTAGTCGATTTTTCATAAATTCTTAGAAATTCATATGTTAGGATGCTGCGAGATGAATGGGATGCTGCATGGAGATGAATCTTAATCTTCTTCATCTCCCATCTTAATACAGCATCCCTACTTAAAGGCATCTCGGACTAAGTCGATTTTTCATAAATTCTAAGAAAAACATATGTTAGGGTGCTGCGAGATGAATGGGATGCTGCATGGAGATGAATCTTGATCTCCTACATCTCCCATCTTAATACAGCATCCCTACTTAAAGGCATCTCGGACTTAGTCGATTTTTCATAAATTCTAAGAAATTCATATGTAAGGATGCTGCGAGATGAATGGGATGCTGCATGGAGATGAATCTTGATCTCCTACATCTCCCATCCCAACACAGCATCCCTACTTAAAGCCATCTCGGACTTAGTCGATTTTTCATAAATTCATAGAAATTCATATGTTAGGATGCTGGGAGATAAATGGGATGCTGCATGGAGATGAATCTTGATCTTATTCATCTACCATCTTAATACAGCATCCCTACTTAAAGGCATCTCGGACTTAGTCGATTTTTCATAAATTCTTAGAAATTCATATGTTAGGATGCTGCGAGATGAATGGGATGCTGCATGGAGATGAATCTTGATTTTCTTCATCTCCCATCTTAATACAGCATCCCTGCTTAAAGGCATCTCGGACCTAGTCGATTTTTCATAAATTCATAGAAAAACATATGTTAGGATGCTGGGAGATAAATGGGATGCTGCATGGAGATAAATCTTGATCTTCTTCATCTCCCATCTTAATACAGCATCCCTACTTAAAGGCATCTCGGACTTAGTCGATTTTTCATAAATTCTAAGAAATTCATATGTTAGGATGCTGCGAGGAGAATGGGATGCTGCATGGAGATGAATCTTGATCTTCTACATCTCCCATCTCGATACAGCATCCCTACTTAAAGGCGACTCGGACTTAGTCGATTTTTCATAAATTCTAAGAAATTCATATGTTAGGATTCTGTGAGATGAATGGGATGCTGCATGGAGATGAATCTTGATCTTCTTCATCTCCCATCTTAATACAGCATCCCTACTTAAAGGCATCTCGGACCTAGTCGATTTTTCATAAATTCATAGATAAACATATGTTAGGATGCTGGGAGATGAATGGGATGCTGCATGGAGATGAATCTTGATCTTATTCATCTCCCATCTCAATACAGCATCCCTACTTAACGGCATCTCGGACTTAGTCGATTTTTCATAAATTCTAAGAAAAACATATGTTAGGATGCTGCGAGATGAATGGGATGCTGCATGGAGATAAATCTTGATCTCCTACATCTCTCATCTCAATACAGCATCCTTACTTAAAGGCATCTCGGACTTAGTCGATTTTTCATAAATTCTAAGAAAAACATATGTTTGGATGCTGCGATATGAATTAGATGCTGCATGGAGATGAATCTTGATCTTCTTCATCTCCCATCTTAATACAGCATCCCTACTTAAAGGCATCTCGGACTTAGTCGATTTTTCATAAATTCTAAGAAAAACATATGTTTGGATGCTGCGATATGAATTAGATGCTGCATGGAGATGAATCTTGATCTTCTTCATCTCCCATCTTAATACAGCATCCCTACTTGAAGGCATCTCGGACTTAGTCGATTTTTCATAAATTCATAGAAATTCATATGTTAGGATGCTGCGAGATGAATGGGATGCTGCATGGAGATGAATCTTGATCTTCTTCATCTCCCATCTTAATACAGCATCCCTACTTAAAGGCATCTCGGACTTAGTCGATTTTTCATAAATTCTAAGAAATTCATATGTTAGGATGCTGGGAGATGAATGGGATGCTGCATGGAGATGAATCTTGATCTCCTACATCTCCCATCTTAATACAGCATCCCTACTTAAAGCCATCTCGGACTTAGTCGATTTTTCATAAATTCTAAGAAATTCATATGTTAGGATGCTGGGAGATGAATGGGATGCTGCATGGAGATGAATCTTGTTCTCCTACATCTCTCATCTCAATACAGCATCCTTACTTAAAGCCATCTCGGACTTAGTCGATTTTTCATAAATTCTAAGAAAAACATATGTTAGGATGCTGCGAGATGAATGGGATGCTGCATGGAGATGAATCTTGATCTTCTTCATCTCCCATCTTAATACAGCATCCCTACTTAAAGCCATCTCGGACTTAGTCGATTTTTCATAAAGTCTAAGAAAAACATATGTTAGGATGCTGCGAGATGAATGGGATGCTGCATGGAGATGCATCTTAATCTCCTACATCTCCCATCTTAATACAGCATCCCTACTTAAAGGCATCTCGGACTTAGTCGATTTTTCATAAATTCATAGAAATTCATATGTTAGGATGCTGCGAGATGAATGGGATGCTGCATGGAGATGTATCTTGATCTTCTTTATCTCCCATCTTAATACAGCATCCCTACTTAAAGGCATCTCTGACTTAGTCGATTTTTCATAAATTCTAAGAAATTCATATGTTAGGATGCTGCGAGATGAATGGGATGCTGCATGGAGATGAATCTTGATCTTCTTCATCTCCCATCTTAAAACAGCATCCCTACTTAAAGCCATCTCGGACTTAGTCGATTTTTCATAAATTCTAAGAAATTCATATGTTAGGATGCTGGGAGATGAATGGGATGCTGCATGGAGATGAAACTTGATCTCCTACATCTCCCATCTTAATACAGCATCCCTACTTAAAGCCATCTCGGACTTAGTCGATTTTTCATAAATTCTAAGAAATTCATATGTCAGGATGCTGGGAGATGAATGGGATGCTGCATGGAGATGAATCTTGATCTCCTACATCGCTTATCTCAATACAGCATCCTTACTTAAAGCCATCTCGGACTTAGTCGATTTTTCATAAATTCTAAGAAAAACATATGTTAGGATGCTGCGAGATGAATGGGATGCTGCATGGAGATGAATCTTGATCTTCATCTCCCATCTTAATACAGCATCCCTACTTAAAGGCATCTCGGACTTAGTCAATTTTTCATAAATTCTAAGAAATTCATATGTTAGGATGCTGGGAGATGAATGGGATGCTGCATGGAGATGAATCTTGATCTTCTTCATCTCCCATCTTAATACAGCATCCCTACTTAAAGCCATCTCGGACTTAGTCGATTTTTCATAAATTCTAAGAAATTCATATGTTAGGATGCTGGGAGATGAATGGGATGCTGCATGGAGATGAATCTTGATCTTCTTCATCTCCCATCTTAATACAGCATCCCTACTTAAAGCCATCTCGGACTTAGTCGATTTTTCATAAATTCTAAGAAATTCATATGTTAGGATGCTGGGAGATGAATGGGATGCTGCATGGAGATGAAACTTGATCTCCTACATCTCCCATCTTAATACAGCATCCCTACTTAAAGCCATCTCGGACTTAGTCGATTTTTCATAAATTCTAAGAAATTCATATGTCAGGATGCTGGGAGATGAATGGGATGCTGCATGGAGATGAATCTTGATCTCCTACATCTCTCATCTCAATACAGCATCCCTACTTAAAGGCATCTCGGACTTAGTCGATTTTTCATAAATTCTAAGAAAAACATATGTTAGGATACTGCGAGATGAATGGGATGCTGCATGGAGATGAATCTTGATCTTCTTCATCTCCCATCTTAATACAGCATCCCTACTTAAAGGCATCTCGGACTTAGTCAATTTTTCATAAATTCTAAGAAATTCATATGTTAGGATGCTGGGAGATGAATGGGATGCTGCATGGAGATGAATCTTGATCTTCTTCATCTCCCATCTTAATACAGCATCCCTACTTAAAGCCATCTCGGACTTAGTCGATTTTTCATAAATTCTAAGAAATTCATATGTTAGGATGCTGGGAGATGAATGGGATGCTGCATGGAGATGAATCTTGATCTCCTACATCTCTCATCTCAATACAGCATCCCTACTTAAAGCCATCTCGGACTTAGTCAATTTTTCATAAATTCATAGAAATTCATATGTTAGGATGCTGCAAGATGAATGGGATGCTGCATGGAGATGAATCTTGATCTTCTTCATCTCCCATCTTAATACAGCATCCCTACTTAAAGGCATCTCGGACTTAGTCGATTTTTCATAAATTCTAAGAAATTCATATGTAAGGATGCTGGGAGATGAATGGGATGCTGCATGGAGATGAATCTTGATCTTCTTCATCTCCCATCTCAATACAGCATCCCTACTTAAAGGCATCTCGGACTTATTCGATTTTTCATAAATTCATAGAAATTCATATGTTAGGATGCTGGGAGATGAATGGGATGCTGCATGGAGATGAATCTTGATCTTCTCCATCTCCCATCTTAATACAGCATCCCTACTTAAAGGCATCTCGGACTTAGTCGATTTTTCATAAATTCTAAGAAATTCATATGTTAGGATGCTGGGAGATAAATGGGATGCTGCATGGAGATGAATCTTGATCTCCTACATCTCCCATCTCAATACAGCATCCCTACTTAAAGGCATCTCGGACTTAGTCGATTTTTCATAAATTCATAGAAATTCATATGTTAGGATGCTGCGAGATGAATGGGATGCTGCATGGAGATGAATCTTGATCTCCTACATCTCCCATCTTAATACAGCATCCCTACTTAAAGGCATCTCGGACTTAGTCGATTTTTCATAAATTCTAAGAAATTCATATGTTAGGATGCTGGGAGATGAATGGGATGCTGCATGGAGATGAATCTGGATCTCCTACATCTCCCATCTTAATACAGCATCCCTACTTAAAGGCTTCTCGGACTTAGTCGATTTTTCATAAATTCTAAGAAATTCATATGTTAGGATGCTGGGAGATAAATGGGATGCTGCATGGAGATGAATCTTGATCTTCTTCATCTCCGATCTTAATACAGCATCCCTACTTAAAGCCATCTCGGACTTAGTCGATTTTTTCATAAATTCTAAGAAATTCATATGTTAGGATGCTGGGAGACGAATGGGATGCTGCATGGAGATGCATCTTGATCTCCTACATCTCCCATCTTAATACAGCATCCCTACTTAAAGCCATCTCGGACTTAGTCGATTTTTCATAAATTCTAAGAAATTCATATGTTAGGATGCTGGGAGATGAATGGGATGCTGCATGGAGATGAATCTTGATCTCCTACATCTCCCATCTCAATACAGCATCCCTACTTAAAGGCATCTCGGACTTATTCGATTTTTCATAAATTCATAGAAATTCATATGTTAGGATGCTGGGAGATGAATGGGATTCTGCATGGAGATGAATCTTGATCTTCTCCATCTCCCATCTTAATACAGCATCCCTACTTAAAGGCATCTCGGACTTAGTCGATTTTTCATAAATTCTAAGAAATTCATATGTTAGGATGCTGGGAGATAAATGGGATGCTGCATGGAGATGAATCTTGATCTCCTACATCTCCCATCTCAATACAGCATCCCTACTTAAAGGCATCTCGGACTTAGTCGATTTTTCATAAATTCATAGAAATTCATATGTTAGGATGCTGCGAGATGAATGGGATGCTGCATGGAGATGAATCTTGGTCTTCTTCATCTCCCATCTTAATACAGCATCCCTACTTAAAGGCATCTCGGACTTATTCGATTTTTCATAAATTCTAAGAAATTCATATGTTAGGATGCTGGGAGATGAATGGGATGCTGCATGGAGATGAATCTTGATCTTCTCCATCTCCCATCTTAATACAGCATCCCTACTTAAAGCCATCTCGGACTTAGTCGATTTTTCATAAATTCTAAGAAATTCATATGTTAGGATGCTGGAAGATAAATGGGATGCTGCATGGAGATGCATCTTGATCTCCTACATCTCCCATCTTAATACAGCATCCCTACTTAAAGGCATCTCGGACTTAGACGATTTTTTATAAATTCCAAGAAAAACATATGTTAGGATGCTGCGAGATGAATGGGATGCTGCATGGAGATGAATCTTGATCTTCTTCATCTCCCATCTTAATACAGCATCCCTACTTAAAGGCATCTCGGACTTAGTCGATTTTTCATAAATTCTAAGAAAAACTTATGTTAGGATGCTGCGAGATAAATGGGATGCTGCATGGAGATGAATGTTGATCTTCTTCATCTCCCATCTTAAAACAGCATCCCTACTTAAAGGCATCTTGGACTTAGTCGATTTTTCATAAATTCATATAAATTCATATGTTAGGATGCTGGGAGATGAATGGGATGCTGCATGGAGATGAATCTTGATCTTCTTCATCTCCCATCTCAATACAGCATCCCTACTTAAAGGCATCTCGGACTTAGTCGATTTTTCATAAATTCTAAGAAAAACATATGTTAGGATGCTGCGAGATGAATGGGATGCTGCATGGAGATGAATCTTGATCTCCTACATCTCCCATCTTAATACAGCATCCCTACTTAAAGGCATCTTGGACTTAGTCGATTTTTCATAAATTCTAAGAAAAACATATGTTAGGATGCTGCGAGATGAATTGGATGCTGCATGGAGATGAATCTTGATCTTCTACATCTCCCATCTTTATCCAGCATCCCTACTTAAAGGCATATCGGACTTAGTCGATTTTTCATAAATCATAAGAAAAACATATGTTAGGATGCTGCGAGATGAATGGGATGCTGCATGGAGATGAATCTTGACCTTCTTCATCTCCCATCTCAAAACAGCATCCCTACTTAAAGGCATCTCGGACTTAGTCGATTTTTTATAAATTCCAAGAAAAACATATGTTAGGATGCTGCGAGATGAATGGGATGCTGCATGGAGATGAATCTTGATCTTCTTCATCTCCCATCTTAATACAGCATCCCTACTTCATGGCATCTCGGACTTAGTCGATTTTTCATAAATTCTAAGAAAAACATATGTTTGGATGCTGAGAGATGAATGGGATGCTGCATGGAGATGAATCTTGATCTTCTTCATCTCTCATCTCAATACAGCATCCCTACTTAAAGGCATCTCGGACTTAGACGATTTTTTATAAATTCCAAGAAAAACATATGTTAGGATGCTGCGAGATGAATGGGATGCTGCATGGAGATGAATCTTGATCTTCTTCATCTCCCATCTTAATACAGCATCCCTACTTAAAGGCATCTCGGACTTAGTCGATTTTTCATAAATTCCAAGAAAAACATATGTTAGGATGCTGCGAGATGAATGGGATGCTGCATGGAGATGAATCTTGATCTTCTTAATCTCCCATCTTAATACAGCATCCCTACTTAAAGGCATCTCGGACTTAGTTGATTTTTTATAAATTCCCAGAAAAACATATGTTAGGATGCTGGGAGATGAATGGGATGCTGCATGGAGATGAATCTTGATCTTCTTCATCTCCCATCTCAATACAGCATCCCTACTTAAAGGCATCTCGGACTTAGTCGATTTTTCATAAATTCTAAGAAAAACATATGTTGGGATGCTGGGAGATGAATGGGATGCTGCATGGAGATGAATCTTGATCTTCTTCATCTCCCATCTCAATACAGCATCCCTACTTCATCGCATCTCGGACTTAGTCGATTTTTCATAAATTCTAAGAAAAACATATGTTAGGATGCTGCGAGATGAATGGGATGCTGCATGGAGATGAATCTTGATCTTCTTCATCTCCCATCTCAATACAGCATCCCTACTTAAAGGCATCTCGGACTTAGTCGATTTTTCATAAATTCTAAGAAAAACATATGTTAGGATGCTGCGAGATGAATGGGATGCTGCATGGAGATGAATCTTGATCTTCTTCATCTCCCATCTTAATACAGCATCCCTACTTAAAGGCATCTCGGACTTAGTTGATTTTTTATAAATTCCCAGAAAAACATATGTTAGGATGCTGCGAGATGGATGGGATGCTGCATGGAGATGAATCTTGATCTTCTTCATCTCCCATCTTAATACAGCATCCCTGCTTAAAGGCATCTCGGACTTAGTCGATTTTTCATAAATTCTAAGAAATTCATATGTTAGGATGCTGCGAGATGAATGGGATGCTGCATGGAGATGAATCTTGATCTTCTCCATCTCCCATCTTCATACAGCATCCCTTCTTAAAGGCATCTCGGACTTAGTCGATTTTTCATAAATTCTAAGAAAAACATATGTTAGGATGTTGCGAGATAAATGGGATGCTGCATGGAGATGAATCTTGATCTTCTTCATCTCCCATCTGAAAACAGCATCCCTACTTAAAGGCATCTCGGACTTAGTCGATTTTTTATAAATTCTAAGAAAAACATATGTAAGGATGCTGCGAGATGAATTAGATGCTGCATGGAGATGAATCTTGATCTTCTTCATCTCCCATCTTAATACAGCATCCCTACTTAAAGGCATCTCGGACTTAGTCGATTTTTCATAAATTCTAAGAAATTCATATGTTAGGATGCTGCGAGATGAATGGGATGCTGCATGGAGATGAATCTTGATCTTCTTCATCTCCTGTCTTAATACAGCATCCCTGCTTAAAGGCATCTCGGACTTAGTCGATTTTTCATAAATTCTAAGAAAAACATATGTTACGATGCTGCGAGATGTATGGGATGCCGCATGGAGATGAATCTTGATCTTCTTCATCTCTCATCTCAATACAGCATCCCTGCTTAAAGGCATCTCGGACTTAGTCGATTTTTCATAAATTCTAAGAAATTCATATGTTAGGATGCTGCGAGATGAATGGGATGCTGCATGGAGATGAATCTTGATCTTCTTCATCTCCCATCTTAATACAGCATCCCTACTTAAAGGCATCTCGGACTTAGTCGATTTTTCATAAATTCTAAGAAATTCATATGTTAGGATGCTGGGAGATGAATGGGATGCTGCATGGAGATGAATCTTGATCTCCTACATCTCTCATCTCAATACAGCATCCCTACTTAAAGCCATCTCGGACTTAGTCGATTTTTCATAAATTCATAGAAATTCATATGTTAGGATGCTGCAAGATGAATGGGATGCTGCATGGAGATGAATCTTGATCTTCTTCATCTCCCATCTTAATACAGCATCCTTACTTAAAGGCATCTCGGACTTAGTCGATTTTTCATAAATTCTAAGAAATTCATATGTTAGGATGCTGGGAGATGAATGAGATGCTGCATGGAAATGAATCTTGATCTCCTACATCTCTCATCTCAATACAGCATCCCTACTTAAAGCCATCTCGGACTTAGTCGATTTTTCATAAATTCATAGAAATTCATATGTTAGGATGCTGCGAGATGAATGGGATGCTGCATGGAGATGAATCTTGATCTCCTACATCTCTCATCTCAATACAGCATCCCTACTTAAAGGCATCTCGGACTTAGTCGATTTTTCATAAATTCATAGAAATTCATATGTTAGGATGCTGTATTAAGATGGGAGATGTAGGAGATCAAGATTCATCTCCATGCAGCATCCCATTCATCTCGCAGCATCCTAACATATGAATTTCTTAGAATTTATGAAAAATCGACTAAGTCCGAGATGGCTTTAAGTAGGGATGCTGTATTAAGATGGGAGATGTAGGAGATCAAGATTCATCTCCATGCAGCATCCCATTCATCTCGCAGCATCCGAACATATGTTTTTCTTAGAATTTATGAAAAATTGACTAAGTCCGAGATGCATTTAAGTAGGGATGCTGTATTAAGATGGGAGATGAAGAAGATCAAGATTCATCTCCATGCAGCATCCCATTCATCTCCCAGCATCCTAACATATGAATTTCTTAGAATTTATGAAAAATCGACTAAGTCCGAGATGCCTTTAAGTAGGGATGCTGTATTGAGATGGGAGATGTAGGAGATCAAGATTCATCTCCATGCAGCATCCCATTCATCTCCCAGCATCCTAACATATGAATTTCTATGAATGTATGAAAAATCGACTAAGTCCGAGATGCCTTTAAGTAGGGATGCTGTATTGAGATGAGAGATGTAGGAGATCAAGATTCATCTCCATGCAGCATCCCATTCATCTCGCAGCATCCTAACATATGTTTTTCTTAGAATTTATGAAAAATCGACTAAGTCCGAGATGCATTTAAGTAGGGATGCTGTATTAAGATGGGAGATGAAGTAGATCAAGATTCATCTCCATGCAGCATCCCATTCATCTCGCAGCATCCTAACATATGAATTTCTATGAATTTATGAAAAATCGACTAAGTCCGAGATGCCTTTAAGTAGGGATGCTGTATTGAGATGGGAGATGTAGGAGATCAAGATTCATCTCCATGCAGCATCCCATTCATCTCCCAGCATCCTAACATATGAATTTCTATGAATTTATGAAAAATCGACTAAGTCCGAGATGGCTTTAAGTAGGGATGCTGTATTGAGATGGGAGATGTAGGAGATCAAGATTCATCTCCATGCAGCATCCCATTCATCTCGCAGCATCCTAACATATGTTTTTCTTAGAATTTATGAAAAATCGACTAAGTCCGAGATGGCTTTAAGTAGGGATGCTGTATTGAGATGAGAGATGTAGGAGATCAAGATTCATCTCCATGCAGCATCCCATTCATCTCCCAGCATCCTAACATATGAATTTCTTAGAATTTATGAAAAATCGACTAAGTCCGAGATGGCTTTAAGTAGGGATGCTGTATTAAGATGGGAGATGAAGAAGATCAAGATTCATCTCCATGCAGCATCCCATTCATCTCCCAGCATCCTAACATATGAATTTCTTAGAATTTATGAAAAATTGACTAAGTCCGAGATGCCTTTAAGTAGGGATGCTGTATTAAGATGGGAGATGAAGAAGATCAAGATTCATCTCCATGCAGCATCCCATTCATCTCGCAGTATCCTAACATATGTTTTTCTTAGAATTTATGAAAAATCGACTAAGTCCGAGATGCCTTTAAGTAGGGATGCTGTATTGAGATGAGAGATGTAGGAGATCA
Organism: Anopheles coustani; assembly: GCF_943734705.1. Lineage (NCBI taxonomy): Eukaryota > Metazoa > Arthropoda > Insecta > Diptera > Culicidae > Anopheles > Anopheles coustani. Next base: position 95,065 of record NW_026525190.1, read on the forward strand.
AGATTCATCTCCATGCAGCATCCCATTCATCTCCCAGCATCCTGACATATGAATTTCTTAGAATTTATGAAAAATCGACTAAGTCCGAGATGGCTTTAAGTAGGGATGCTGTATTAAGATGGGAGATGTAGGAGATCAAGTTTCATCTCCATGCAGCATCCCATTCATCTCCCAGCATCCTAACATATGAATTTCTTAGAATTTATGAAAAATCGACTAAGTCCGAGATGGCTTTAAGTAGGGATGCTGTATTAAGATGGGAGATGAAGAAGATCAAGATTCATCTCCATGCAGCATCCCATTCATCTCCCAGCATCCTAACATATGAATTTCTTAGAATTTATGAAAAATCGACTAAGTCCGAGATGGCTTTAAGTAGGGATGCTGTATTAAGATGGGAGATGAAGAAGATCAAGATTCATCTCCATGCAGCATCCCATTCATCTCCCAGCATCCTAACATATGAATTTCTTAGAATTTATGAAAAATTGACTAAGTCCGAGATGCCTTTAAGTAGGGATGCTGTATTAAGATGGGAGATGAAGAAGATCAAGATTCATCTCCATGCAGCATCCCATTCATCTCGCAGCATCCTAACATATGTTTTTCTTAGAATTTATGAAAAATCGACTAAGTCCGAGATGGCTTTAAGTAAGGATGCTGTATTGAGATAAGCGATGTAGGAGATCAAGATTCATCTCCATGCAGCATCCCATTCATCTCCCAGCATCCTGACATATGAATTTCTTAGAATTTATGAAAAATCGACTAAGTCCGAGATGGCTTTAAGTAGGGATGCTGTATTAAGATGGGAGATGTAGGAGATCAAGTTTCATCTCCATGCAGCATCCCATTCATCTCCCAGCATCCTAACATATGAATTTCTTAGAATTTATGAAAAATCGACTAAGTCCGAGATGGCTTTAAGTAGGGATGCTGTTTTAAGATGGGAGATGAAGAAGATCAAGATTCATCTCCATGCAGCATCCCATTCATCTCGCAGCATCCTAACATATGAATTTCTTAGAATTTATGAAAAATCGACTAAGTCAGAGATGCCTTTAAGTAGGGATGCTGTATTAAGATGGGAGATAAAGAAGATCAAGATACATCTCCATGCAGCATCCCATTCATCTCGCAGCATCCTAACATATGAATTTCTATGAATTTATGAAAAATCGACTAAGTCCGAGATGCCTTTAAGTAGGGATGCTGTATTAAGATGGGAGATGTAGGAGATTAAGATGCATCTCCATGCAGCATCCCATTCATCTCGCAGCATCCTAACATATGTTTTTCTTAGACTTTATGAAAAATCGACTAAGTCCGAGATGGCTTTAAGTAGGGATGCTGTATTAAGATGGGAGATGAAGAAGATCAAGATTCATCTCCATGCAGCATCCCATTCATCTCGCAGCATCCTAACATATGTTTTTCTTAGAATTTATGAAAAATCGACTAAGTCCGAGATGGCTTTAAGTAAGGATGCTGTATTGAGATGAGAGATGTAGGAGAACAAGATTCATCTCCATGCAGCATCCCATTCATCTCCCAGCATCCTGACATATGAATTTCTTAGAATTTAAGAAAAATCGACTAAGTCCGAGATGGCTTTAAGTAGGGATGCTGTATTAAGATGGGAGATGTAGGAGATCAAGATTCATCTCCATGCAGCATCCCATTCATCTCCCAGCATCCTAACATATGAATTTCTTAGAATTTATGAAAAATCGACTAAGTCCGAGATGCCTTTAAGTAGGGATGCTGTATTAAGATGGGAGATGAAGAAGATCAAGATTCATCTCCATGCAGCATCCCATTCATCTCGCAGCATCCTAACATATGAATTTCTATGAATTTATGAAAAATCGACTAAGTCCGAGATGCCTTCAAGTAGGGATGCTGTATTAAGATGGGAGATGAAGAAGATCAAGATTCATCTCCATGCAGCATCTAATTCATATCGCAGCATCCAAACATATGTTTTTCTTAGAATTTATGAAAAATCGACTAAGTCCGAGATGCCTTTAAGTAGGGATGCTGTATTAAGATGGGAGATGAAGAAGATCAAGATTCATCTCCATGCAGCATCTAATTCATATCGCAGCATCCAAACATATGTTTTTCTTAGAATTTATGAAAAATCGACTAAGTCCGAGATGCCTTTAAGTAAGGATGCTGTATTGAGATGAGAGATGTAGGAGATCAAGATTTATCTCCATGCAGCATCCCATTCATCTCGCAGCATCCTAACATATGTTTTTCTTAGAATTTATGAAAAATCGACTAAGTCCGAGATGCCGTTAAGTAGGGATGCTGTATTGAGATGGGAGATGAATAAGATCAAGATTCATCTCCATGCAGCATCCCATTCATCTCCCAGCATCCTAACATATGTTTATCTATGAATTTATGAAAAATCGACTAGGTCCGAGATGCCTTTAAGTAGGGATGCTGTATTAAGATGGGAGATGAAGAAGATCAAGATTCATCTCCATGCAGCATCCCATTCATCTCACAGAATCCTAACATATGAATTTCTTAGAATTTATGAAAAATCGACTAAGTCCGAGTCGCCTTTAAGTAGGGATGCTGTATCGAGATGGGAGATGTAGAAGATCAAGATTCATCTCCATGCAGCATCCCATTCTCCTCGCAGCATCCTAACATATGAATTTCTTAGAATTTATGAAAAATCGACTAAGTCCGAGATGCCTTTAAGTAGGGATGCTGTATTAAGATGGGAGATGAAGAAGATCAAGATTTATCTCCATGCAGCATCCCATTTATCTCCCAGCATCCTAACATATGTTTTTCTATGAATTTATGAAAAATCGACTAGGTCCGAGATGCCTTTAAGCAGGGATGCTGTATTAAGATGGGAGATGAAGAAAATCAAGATTCATCTCCATGCAGCATCCCATTCATCTCGCAGCATCCTAACATATGAATTTCTAAGAATTTATGAAAAATCGACTAAGTCCGAGATGCCTTTAAGTAGGGATGCTGTATTAAGATGGTAGATGAATAAGATCAAGATTCATCTCCATGCAGCATCCCATTTATCTCCCAGCATCCTAACATATGAATTTCTATGAATTTATGAAAAATCGACTAAGTCCGAGATGGCTTTAAGTAGGGATGCTGTGTTGGGATGGGAGATGTAGGAGATCAAGATTCATCTCCATGCAGCATCCCATTCATCTCGCAGCATCCTTACATATGAATTTCTTAGAATTTATGAAAAATCGACTAAGTCCGAGATGCCTTTAAGTAGGGATGCTGTATTAAGATGGGAGATGAAGAAGATCAAGATTCATCTCCATGCAGCATCCCATTCATCTCGCAGCACCCTAACATATGTTTTTCTTAGAATTTATGAAAAATCGACTTAGTCCGAGATGCCTTTAAGTAGGGATGCTGTATTAAGATGGGAGATGAAGAAGATTAAGATTCATCTCCATGCAGCATCCCATTCATCTCGCAGCATCCTAACATATGAATTTCTAAGAATTTATGAAAAATCGACTAAGTCCAAGATGCCTTTAAGTAGGGATGCTGTTTTAAGATGGGAGATGAAGAAGATCAACATTCATCTCCATGCAGCATCCCATTTATCTCGCAGCATCCTAACATAAGTTTTTCTTAGAATTTATGAAAAATCGACTAAGTCCGAGATGCCTTTAAGTAGGGATGCTGTATTAAGATGGGAGATGAAGAATATCAAGATTCATCTCCATGCAGTACCCCATTCATCTCGCAGCATCTTAACATATTGTTTTCTTAGAATTTATGAAAAATTGACTAAGTCCGAGATGCCTTTAAGTAGGGATGCTGTATTAAGATGGGAGATGAAGAAGATCAAGATTTATCTCCATGAAGCATCCCATTCATCTCGCAGCATCCTAACATATGAATTTCTTAGATTTTATGAAAAATCGACTAAGTCCGAGATGCCTTTAAGTAGGGATGCTGTATTAAGACGGGAGATGAAGAAGATCAAGATTCATCTCCATGCAGCATCCCATTCATCTCGCAGCATCCTAACATATGAATTTCTTAGAATTTATGAAAAATCGACTAAGTCCGAGATGCCTTTAAGCAGGGATGCTGTATTGAGATGAGAGATGTAGGAGATCAAGATTCATCTCCATGCAGCATCCCATTCATCTCGCAGCATCCTAACATATGAATTTCTATGAATTTATGAAAAGTCGACTAAGTCCGAGATGCCTTTAAGTAGGGATGCTGTATTAAGATGGGAGATGAAGAAGATCAAGATTCATCTCCATGCAGCATCCCATTCATCTCGCAGCATCCTAACATATGTTTTTCTTAGAATTTATGAAAAATCGACTCAGTCCGAGATGCCTTCAAGTAGGGATGCTGTATTGAGATGGGAGATGGATAAGATCAAGATTCATCTCCATGCAGCATTCCATTCATCTCGCAGCATCCTAACATATGAATTTCTTAGAAGTTATGAAAAATCGTCTAAGTCCGAGATGCCTTTAAGCAGGGATGCTGTATTGAGATGGGAGATGAAGAAGATCAAGATTCATCTCCATGCAGCATCCCATTCATCTCCCAGCATCCTAACATATGAATTTCTTAGAATTTATGAAAAATCGACTAAGTCCGAGATGCCTTTAAGTAGAGATGCTGTATTGAGATAAGAGATGAAAAAGATCAAGATTCATCTCCATGCAGCATCCCATTCATCTCCCAGCATCCTAACATATGTTTTTCTAAGAATTTATGAAAAATCGACTAAGTCCAAGATGCCTTTAAGTAGGGATGCTGTATTGAGATGGGAGATGTAGGAGATCAAGATTCATCTCCATGCAGCATCCCATTCATCTCCCAGCATCCTAACATATCAATTTCTTAGAATTTATGAAAAATCGACTAAGTCCGAGATGCCTTTAAGTAGGGATGCTGTATTGAGATGGGAGATGAAGAAGATCAAGATTCATCTCCATGCAGCATCATATTCATCTCGCAGCATCCTAACATATGAATTTCTTATAATTTATGAAAAATCGACTAAGTCCGAGATGCCTTTAAGTAGGGATGCTGTATTGAGATGGGAGATGTAGGAGATCAAGATTCATCTCCATGCAGCATCCCATTGATCTCCCAGCATCCTAACATATGAATTTCATAGAATTTATGAAAAATCGACAGAGTCCGAGATGCCTTTAAGTAGGGATGCTGTTTTGAGATGGGAGATGAAGAAGCTCTAGATTCATCTCCATGCAGCATCCTAACATATGTTTTTCTTAGAATTTATGAAAAATCGACTAAGTCCGAGATGCCTGTAAGTAGGGATGCTGTTTTGAGATGGGAGATGTAGGAGATCAAGATTCATCTCCATGCAGCATCCCATTCATCTCGCAGCATCCTAACATATGAATTTCTATGAATTTATGAAAAATCGACTAAGTCCGAGATGCCTTTAAGTAGGGATGCTGTATTGAGATGGGAGATGAAGAAGATCAAGATTCATCTCCATGCAGCATCCCATTCATCTCGCAGCATCCTAACATATGTTTTTCTTAGAATTTATGAAAAATCGACTAAGTCCGAGATGCCTTTAAGTAGGGATGCTGTATTAAGAAAGGAGATGAATTAGATCAAGATTCATCTCCATGCAGCATCCCATTCATCTCGCAGCATCCTAACATATGATTTTCTTAGAATTTATGAAAAATCGACTAAGTCCGAGAGGCCTTTAAGTAGGGATGCTGTAATAAGATGGGAGATGAAGAAGATCAAGATTCATCTCCATGCAGCATCCCATTCATCTCGCAGCATCCTAACATATGTTTTTCTTAGAATTTATGAAAAATCGACTAAGTCCGAGATGCGTTTAAGTAGGGATGCTGTATTGAGATGGGAGATGAAGAAGATCAAGATTCATCTCCATGCAGCATCCCATTCATCTCGCAGCATCCTAACATATGTTTTTCTTAGAATTTATGAAAAATCGACTAAGTCCGAGATGCCTTTAAGTAGGGATGCTGTATTAAGATGGGAGATTAAGCAGATCAAGATTCATCTCCATGCAGCATCCCATTTATCTCGCAGCATCCTAACATATGTTTTTCTTAGAATTTATGAAAAATCGACGAAGTCCGAGATGCCTTTAAGTAGGGATGCTGTATTGAGATGGAAGATGAAGAAGATCAAGATTCATCTCCATGCAGCATCCCATTTATCTCGCAGCATCCTAACATATGTTTTTCTTAGAATTTATGAAAAATCGACTAAGTCCGAGATGCCTTTAAGTAGGGATGCTGTATTAAGATGGGAGATGAAGAAGATCAAGATTCATCTCCATGCAGCATCCCATTGATCTCCCAGCATCCTAACATATGAATTTCATAGAATTTATGAAAAATCGACAGAGTCCGAGATGCCTTTAAGTAGGGATGCTGTTTTGAGATGGGAGATGAAGAAGCTCTAGATTCATCTCCATGCAGCATCCTAACATATGTTTTTCTTAGAATTTATGAAAAATCGACTAAGTCCGAGATGCCTGTAAGTAGGGATGCTGTTTTGAGATGGGAGATGTAGGAGATCAAGATTCATCTCCATGCAGCATCCCATTCATCTCGCAGCATCCTAACATATGAATTTCTATGAATTTATGAAAAATCGACTAAGTCCGAGATGCCTTTAAGTAGGGATGCTGTATTAAGATCGGAGATGAAGAAGATCAAGATTCATCTCCATGCAGCATCCCATTCATCTCGCAGCATCCTAACATATGTTTTTCTTAGAATTTATGAAAAATCGACTAAGTCCGAGATGCCTTTAAGTAGGGATGCTGTATTAAGATGGGAGATGAAGAAGATCAAGATTCATCTCCATGCAGCATCCCATTCATCTCGCAGCATCCTAACATATGTTTTTCTTAGAATTTATGAAAAATCGACTAAGTCCGAGATGCCTTTAAGTAGGGATGCTGTATTAAGATGGGAGATGAAGAAGATCAAGATTCATCTCCATGCAGCATCCAATTCATCTCGCAGCATCCTAACCTATGTTTTTCTTAGAATTTATGAAAAATCGACTAAGTCCGAGATGCCTTTAAGTAGGGATGCTGTATTAAGATCGGAGATGAAGAAGATCAAGATTCATCTCCATGCAGCATCCCATTCATCTCGCAGCATCCTAACATTTGTTTTCTCAGAATTTTTGAAAAATCGACTAAGTTCGAGATGCCTTTAAGTAGGGATGCTGTATTGAGATGGGAGATGAATAAGATCAAGATTAATCTCCATGCAGCATCCCATTCATCCCGCAGCATCCTAACATATGTTTTTCTTAGAATTTATGAAAAATCGACTAAGTCCGAGATGCCTTTAAGTAGGGATGCTGTATTAAGATCGGAGATGAAGAAGATCAAGATTCATCTCCATGCAGCATCTCATTCATCTCGCAGCATCCTAACATATGGTTTTCTTAGAATTTATGAAAAATCGACTAAGTCCGAGATGCCTTTAAGTAGGGATGCTGTATTGAGATGAGAGATGAAGAAGATCTAGATTCATCTCCGTGCAGCATCCCATACTTCACGCAGCATCCTAACATATGAATTTCTTAGAATTTATGAAAAATCGACTAAGTCCGAGATGCCTTTAAGTAGGGATGCTGTATTAAGATAGGAGATGAAGAAGATCAAGATTCATCTCCATGCAGCATCCCATTCATCTCGCTGCATCCTAACATATGTTTTTCTTAGAATTTATGAAAAATCGACTTAGTCCGAGATGCCTTTAAGTAGGGATGCTGTATCGAGATAACAGATGAAGAAGATCAAGATTCATCTCCATGCAGCATCCCATTCATCTCGCAGCATCCTAACATATGTTTTTCTTAGAATTTATGAAAAATCGACTAAGTCCGAGATGCCTTTTAGTAGGGATGCTGTATTAAGATGGGAGATGTAGAAGATCAAGATTCATCTCCATGCAGCATCCCATTCATCTCGCAGCATCCTAACATATGAATTTCTTAAAATTTATGAAAAATCGACTAAGTCCGAGATGCCTTTAAGTAGGGATGCTGTATTAGGATGGGAGATGAAGAAGATCAAGATTCATCTCCATGCAGCATCCCATTCATCTCGCAGCATCCTAACATATGGTTTTCTTAGAATTTATGAAAAATCGACTAAGTCCGAGATGCATTTAAGTAGGGATGCTGTATTAAGATGGGAGATGAAGAAGATCAAGATTCATCTCCATGCAGCATCCCATTCATCTCGCAGCATCCTAACATATGAATTTCTTAGAATTTATGAAAAATCGACTAAGTCCGAGATGAATGGGATGCTGTATTAAGATGGGAGATGAAGAAGATCAAGATTCATCTCCATGCAGCATCCCATTCATCTCGCAGCATCCTAACATATGAATTTCTTAGAATTTATGAAAAATCGACTAAGTCCGAGATACCTTTAAGTAGGGATGCTGTATTAAGATGGGAGATGAAGAAGATCAAGATTCATCTCCATGCAGCATCCCATTCATCTCGCAGCATCCTAACATATGAATTTCTATGAATTTATGAAAAATCGACTAAGTCCGAGATGGCTTTAAGTAGGGATGCTGTATTGAGATGAGAGATGTAGGAGATCAAGATTCATCTCCATGCAGCATCCCATTCATCTCGCAGCATCCTCACATATGAATTTCTATGAATTTATGAAAAATCGACTAAGTCCGAGATGCCTTTAAGTAGGGATGCTGTATTGAGATGGGAGATGTAGGAGATCAAGATTCATCTCCATGCAGCATCCCATTCATCTCCCAGCATCCTAACACATGAATTTCTATGAATTTATGAAAAATCGACTAAGTCCGAGATGCATTTAAGTAGGGATGCTGTATTAAGATGGGAGATGAAGTAGATCAAGATTTATCTCCATGCAGCATCCCATTCATCTCGCAGCATCCTTACATATGAATTTCTTAGAATATATGAAAAATCGACTAAGTCCGAGATGCCTTTAAGTAGGGATGCTGTATTGAAATGGGAAATGTAGAAGATCAAGATTCATCTCCATGCTGCATCCCATTCATCTCGCAGCATCCTAACATATGAATTTCTTAGAATTTATGAAAAATGGACTAAGTCTGAGATCCCTTCAAGTAGGGATGCTGTATTAAGATGGGAGATGTAGAAGATCAAGATTTATCTCCATGCAGCATCCCATTCATCTCGCAGCTTCCTAACATATGAATTTCTTAGAATTTATGAAAAATCGACTAAGTCCGAGATGCCTTTAAGCAGGGATGCTGTATTAAGATGGGAGATGAAGAAGATCAAGATTCATCTCAATGCAGCATCCCATTCATCTCGCAGCATCCTAACATATGTTTTTCTTAGAATTTATGAAAAATCGATTAAGTCCGAGATGCCTTTAAGTAGGGATGCTGTATTAAGATGGGAGATGTAGAAGATCAAGATTCATCTCCATGCAGCATCCCATTCATCTCGCAGCATCCTTACATATGTTTTTCTAAGAATTTATGAAAAATCGACTAAGTCCGAGATGCCTTTAAGTAGGGATGCTGTATTAAGTTGGGAGATGAAGAAGATCAAGATTAAACTCCATGCAGCATCTTATTCATCTCCCAGCATCCTTACATATGTTTTTCTTAGAATTTATGAAAAATCGACTAAGTCCGAGATGCCTTTAAGTAGGGATGCTGTATTACGATGGAAGATGAAGAAGATCAAGATTCATCTCCATGCAGCATCCCATTCATCTCGCAGCATCCTTACATATGAATTTCTTAGAATTTATGAAAAATCGACTAAGTCCGAGGTACCTTCAAGCAGGGATGCTGTATTAAGATGGGAGATAAAGAAGATCAATATTCATCTCCATGCAGCATCCCATTCATCTCGCAGCATCCTAACATATGTTTTTCTTAGAATTTATGAAAAATCGACTAAGTCCGAGATGCCTTTAAGTAGGGATGCTGTATGGAGATGGGAGATGTAGGAGATCAAGATTCATCTCCATGCAGCATCCCATTCATCTTGCAGCATTTTAACATATGTTTTTCTTAGAATTTATGAAAAATCGACTAAGTCCGAGATGCCTTTAAGTAGGGATGCTGTATTAAGTTGGGAGATGAAGAAGATCAAGATTCATCTCCATGCTGCATCCCATTCATCTCGCAGCATCCTAACATATGAATTTCTAAGAATTTATGAAAAATCGACTAAGTCCGAGATGCCTTTAAGTAGGGATGCTGTATTGAGATGGGAGATGTAGGAGATCAAGATTCATCTCCATGCAGCATCCCATTCATCTCGCAGCATCCTAACATATGTTTTTCTTAGAATTTATGAAAAATCGACTAAGTCCGAGATGCCTTCAAGTAGGGATGCTGTATTGAGATGGGAGATGAAGAAGATCAAGATTCATCTCCATGCAGCATCCCATTCATCTCGCAGCATCCTAACATATGTTTTTCTTAGAATTTATGAAAAATCGATTAAGTCCGAGATGCCTTTAAGCAGGGATGCTGTATTAAGATGGGAGATGAAGAAGATCAAGATTCATCTCAATGCAGCATCCCATTCATCTCGCAGCATCCTAACATATGTTTTTCTTAGAATTTATGAAAAATCGATTAAGTCTGAGATGCCTTTAAGTAGGGATGCTGTATTAATACGGGAGGTGAAGAAGATCAAGATTCATCTCCATGCAGCATTCCATTCATCTCCCAGCATCCTAACATATGAATTTCTTAGAATTTATGAAAAATCGACTAAGTCCGAGAAGCCTTTAAGTATTGATGCTGTATTAAGATGGGAGATGAAGAAGATCAAGATTCATCTCCATGCAGCATCCCATTCATCTCGCAGCATCCTCACATATGAATTTCTATGAATTTATGAAAAATCGACTAAGTCCGAGATGCCTTTAAGTAGGGATGCTGTATTGAGATGGGAGATGTAGGAGATCAAGATTCATCTCCATGCAGCATCCCATTCATCTCCCAGCATCCTAACATATGAATTTCTTAGAATTAATGAAAAATCGACTAAGTCCGAGATGCCTTTAAGTAGGGATGCTGTATTAAGATGGGAGATGAAGAAGATCAAGATTCATCTCCATGCAGCATCCCATTCATCTCCCAGCATCCTTACATAAGAATTTCTTAGAATTTATGAAAAATCGACTAAGTCCGAGATGGCTTTAAGTAGGGACGCTGTATTAAGATGGGAGATGTAGGAGATCAAGATGCATCTCCATGCAGCATCCCATTCATCTCCCAGCATCCTAACATATGAATTTCTATGAATTTATGAAAAATCGACTAAGTCCGAGATGGCTTTAAGTAGGGATGCTGTATTGAGATGGGAGATGTAGGAGATCAAGATTCATCTCCATGCAGCATCCCATTCATCTCGCAGCATCCTTACATATGAATTTCTTAGAATTTATAAAAATCGACTAAGTCCGAGATGCCTTTAAGTAGGGATGCTGTATTAAGATAGGAGATGAAGAAGATCAAGATCCATCTCCGTGCAGCATCCCATTCATCTCCCAGCATCCTAACATATGAATTTCTATGAATTTATGAAAAATCGACTAAGTCCGAGATGGCTTTAAGTAGGGATGCTGTATTGAGATGGGAGATGTAGGAGATCAAGATTCATCTCCATGCAGCATCCCATTCATCTCGCAGCATCCTAACATATGAATTTCTTAGAATTTATGAAAAATCGACTAAGTCCGAGATGCCTTTAAGTAGGGATGCTGTATTAAGATGGGAGATGAAGAAGATCAAGATTCATCTCCATGCAGCATCCCATTCATCTCCCAGCATCCTAACATATGAATTTCTTAGAATTTATGAAAAATCGACTAAGTCCGAGATGGCTTTAAGTAGGGATGCTGTATTGAGATGGGAGATGTAGGAGATCAAGATTCATCTCCATGCAGCATCCCATGCATCTCCCAGCATCCTAACATATGAATTTCTTAGAATTTATGAAAAATCGACTAAGTCCGAGATGGCTTTAAGTAGGGATGCTGTATTGAGATGGGAGATGTAGGAGATCAAGATTCATCTCCATGCAGCATCCCATGCATCTCCCAGCATCCTAACATATGAATTTCTTAGAATTTATGAAAAATCGACTAAGTCCGAGATGGCTTTAAGTAGGGATGCTGTATTGAGATGGGAGATGAAAAAGATCAAAATTCATCTCCATGCAGCATCCCATTCACCTCCCAGCATCCTAACATATGTTTTTCTTAGAATTTATGAAAAATCGACTAAGTCCGAGATGCCTTTAAGTAGGGATGCTTTATTGAGATGGGAGATGTAGGAGATCAAGATTCATCTCCATGCAGCATCCCATGCATCTCCCAGCATCCTAACATATGAATTTCTTAGAATTTATGAAAAATCGACTAAGTCCGAGATGCCTTTAAGTAGGAATGCTGTATTGAGATGGGAGATGTAGGAGATCAAGGTTCATCTCCATGCAGCATCCCATTCATCTCGCAGCATCCTAACATATGAATTTCTTAGAATTTATGAAAAATCGACTAAGTCCGAGATGCCTTTAAGTAGGGATGCTGTATTGAGATGGGAGATGTAGGAGATCAAGATTCATCTCCATGCAGCATCCCATTGTTCTCGCAGCATCCTAACATATCAATTTCTTAGAATTTATGAAAAATCGACTAAGTCCGAGATGCCTTTAAGTAGGGATGCTGTATTAAGATGGGAGATGTAGGAGATCAAGATTCATCTCCATGCAGCATATCATTCATCTCGCAGCATCCTAACATATGAATTTCTTAGAATTTATGAAAAATCGACTAAGTCCGAGATGCCTTTAAGTAGGGATGCTGTATTAAGATGGGAGATGAAGAAGATCAAGATTCATCTCCATGCAGCATCCCATTCATCTCCCAGCATCCTTACATATGTTTTTCTTAGAATTTATGAAAAATCGACTAAGTCCGAGATGCCTTTAAGTAGGGATGCTGTATTGAGATGGGAGATGAAGAAGATCAAGATTCATCTCCATGCAGCATATCATTCATCTCGCAGCATCCTTACATATGAATTTCTTAGAAATTATGAAAAATCGACTAAGTCCAAGATGCCTTTAAATAGGGATGCTGTATTAAGATGGGAGATGAAGAAGATCAATATTCATCTCCATGCAGCATCCCATTCATCTCGCAGCATCCTAACATATGAATTTCTTAGAATTTATGAAAAATCGACTAAGTCCGAGATGGCTTTAAGTAGGGATGCTGTATTGAGATGGGAGATGTAGGAGATCAAGATTCATCTCCATGCAGCATCCCATTCATCTCGCAGCATCCTTACATATGAATTTCTTAGAATTTATGAAAAATCGACTAAGTCCGAGATGGCTTTAAGTAGGGATGCTGTATTAAGATGGGAGATGTAGGAGATCAAGATGCATCTCCATGCAGCATCCCATGCATCTCGCAGCATCCTAACATATGAATTTCTATGAATTTATGAAAAATCGACTAAGTCCGAGATGCCTTTAAGTAGGGATGCTGTATTAAGATGGGAGATGAAGAAGATCAAGATTCATCTCCATGCAGCATCCCATTCATCTCGCAGCATCCTAACATATGTTTTTCTTAGAATTTATGAAAAATCGACTAAGTCCGAGATGCCTTTAAGTAGGGATGCTGTATTAAGATTGGAGATGAAGAAGATCAAGATTCATCTCCATGCAGCATCCCATTCATCTCGCTGCATCCTAATATATGTTTTTCTTAGAATTTATGAAAAATCGACTAAGTCCGAGATGCCTTTAAGTAGGGATGCTGTATTAAGATGAAAGATGAAGAAGATCAAGATCCATCACCATGCAGCATCCCATTCATCTCGCAGCATCCTAACATATGTTTTTCTTAGAATTTATGAAAAATCGACTAAGTCCAAGATGCCTTTAAGTAGGGATGCTGTATTAAGACGGGAGATGAAAAAGATCAAGATTCATCTCCATGCAGCATCCCATTCATCTCCCTGCATCCTAACATATGTTTTTCTAAAAACCTATGAAAAATCGACTAAGTCCGAGATGCCTTTAAGTAGGGATGCTGTATTAAGATGGGAGATGAAAAAGATCAAGATTCATCTCCATGCAGCATCCAATTCATCTCCCAGCATCCTAACATATGAATTTCTTAGAATTTATGAAAAATCGACTAAGTCCGAGATGCCTTTAAGTAGGGATGCTGTATTGAGATGGGAGATGTAGGAGATCAAGATTCATCTCCATGCAGCATCCCATTCATCTCGCAGCATCCTAACATATGAATTTCTTAGAATTTATGAAAAATCGACTAAGTCAGAGATGCCTTTAAGTAGGGATGCTGTATCGAGATGGGAGATGAAGAAGATCAAGATTCATCTCCATGCAGCATCCCATTCATCTCGCAGCATCCTAACATATGTTTTTCTTAGAATTTATGAAAAATCGACTAAGTCCGAGATGCCTTTAAGTAGGGATGCTGTATCGAGATGGGAGATGAAGAAGATCAAGATTCATCTCCATGCAGCATCCCATTCATCTCGCAGCATCCTAACATATGAATTTCTTAGAATTTATGAAAAATCGACTAAGTCAGAGATGCCTTTAAGTAGGGATGCTGTATTAAGATGGGAGATGAAGAAGATCAAGATTCATCTCCATGCAGCATCCCATTCATCTCGCAGCATCCTTACATTTTTTTTTCTTAGAATTTGTGAAAAATCGACTAAGTCCGAGATGCCTTTAAGTAGGGATGCTGTATTGAGATTGGAGATGTAAGAGATCAAGATTCATCTCCATGCAGCATCCCATTCATTTCCCAGCATCCTTACATATGAATTTCTTAGAGTTTATGAAAAATCGACTAAGACCGAGATGCCTTTAAGTAGGGATGCTGTATTAAGATGGGAGATGAAGAAGATCAAGATTCATCTCCATGCAGCATCCCATTCATCTCCCAGCATCCTAACATATGTTTTTCTTAGAATTTATGAAAAATCGACTAAGTCCGAGATGCCTTTAAGTAGGGATGCTGTATTGAGATGGAAGATGTAGAAGATCAAGATTCATCTCTATGCAGCATCCCATTCATCTCGCAGCATCCTAACATATGAATTTCTTAGAATTTATGAAAAATAGACTAAGTCCGAGATGGCTTTAAGTAGGGATGCTGTATTGAGATGAGAGATGAAGAAGATCAAGATTCATCTCCATGCAGCATCCAAATCATCTCGCAGCATCCTAACATATGTTTTTCTTAGAATTTATAAAAAATCGACTAAGTCCGAGATGCCTTTAAGTAGGGATGCTGTTTTGAGATGGGAGATGTAGGAGATCAAGATTCATCTCCATGCAGCATCCCATTCATCTCGCAGCATCCTAACATATGAATTTCTATGAATTTATGAAAAATCGACTAAGTCCGAGATGCCTTTTAGTAGGGATGCTGTATTAAGATGGGAGATGAAGAAGATCAAGATTCATCTCCATGCAGCATCCCATTCATCTCGCAGCATCCTAACATATGTTTTTCTTAGAATTTATGAAAAATCGACTAAGTCCGAGATGCCTTTAAGTAGGGATGCTGTTTTGAGATGGGAGATGTAGGAGATCAAGATTCATCTCCATGCAGCATCCCATTCATCTCGCAGCATCCTTACATATGAATTTCTATGAATTTATGAAAAATCGACTAAGTCCGAGATGCCTTTTAGTAGGGATGCTGTATTAAAATGGGAGATGAAGAAGATCAAGATTCATCTCCATGCAGCATCCCATTCATCTCGCAGCATCCTAACATATGTTTTTCTTAGAATTTATGAAAAATCGACTAAGTCCGAGATGCCCTTAAGTAGGGATGCTGTATTGAGATGGGAGATGTAGGAGATCAAGATTCATCTCCATGCAGCATCCCATTCATCTCGCAGCATCCTTACATTTTTTTTTCTTAGAATTTGTGAAAAATCGACTAAGTCCGAGATGCCTTTAAGTAGGGATGCTGTATCGAGATGGGAGATGAAGAAGATCAAGATTCATCTCCATGCAGCATCCCATTCATCTCGCAGCATCCTAACATATGAATTTCTTAGAATTTATGAAAAATCGACTAAGTCAGAGATGCCTTTAAGTAGGGATGCTGTATTAAGATGCCTCATAAAACTTTCAGGGTAGATAGGTCTCCCCAAGACCTTTCCAACGGTGAGCCGTTTGCCTCGCTCGGCCATCTACAGCCGAAGTTATTAATGGTACTTGGTACCTTACCCTGTTTTTTCCATACTTGTTCGTACTTGGGTACAAACTTTGGATCGCCCATATCTCCACTTTGGAGGCCAGCTAGCACCTTGGCCCCATATACTTTTTTGTTGGTCATGCCATGCACCAAATATAATTGTTCTACGCCAACTTGCTATCTCTTCTCCAACTTGCCGTTATTCTTGGTCCAATTCCCATTTCATTCGTTTTTGGACCCATTTTGCTATATGTTTCACTAATAGCTTCGGCCATGGACAAGCTGATTTTCGATTGGTATTTTTCCTTGATAGTCCTACTCAAGACCATTCCAAAACACACCGCAGCTTGTCGCTCGGTGGCAAACTGACCAAGTTATAATTCATGAAAGGTACCTCAACTTGGCACACCACGTGGTCGGCCCAAACCATAAACCAACCAAACGACCGACTTGGAGCACCCTGACCGGGTTGGCCCCATATAATAAAAGTTGCGTCTCTACACGCCCAACTTATGAATATTCTACGCCAAGTCGCTATCTCTTACCGGTAAGCCGGTATTCACCTTCCAAGGGTGATTTTGGTCAAGTGCCATTTCCTGCGACTTGGTCCCCGAATTGGACCATCATCACCTAATATCTCCGTGGTCTTTCAACTCAGCCTCATAAAACTTTCAGGGTAGATAGGTCTCCCCAAGACCTTTCCAACGGTGAGCCGTTTGCCTCGCTCGGCCATCTACAGCCGAAGTTATTAATGGTACTTGGTACCTTACCCTGTTTTTTCCATACTTGTTCGTACTTGGGTACAAACTTTGGATCGCCCATATCTCCACTTTGGAGGCCAGCTAGCACCTTGGCCCCATATACTTTTTTGTTGGTCATGCCATGCACCAAATATAATTGTTCTACGCCAACTTGCTATCTCTTCTCCAACTTGCCGTTATTCTTGGTCCAATTCCCATTTCATTCGTTTTTGGACCCATTTTGCTATATGTTTCACTAATAGCTTCGGCCATGGACAAGCTGATTTTCGATTGGTATTTTTCCTTGATAGTCCCACTCAAGACCATTCCAAAACACACCGCAGCTTGTCGCTCGGTGGCAAACTGACCAAGTTATAATTCATGAAAGGTACCTCAACTTGGCACACCACGTGGTCGGCCCAAACCATAAACCAACCAAACGACCGACTTGGAGCACCCTGACCGGGTTGGCCCCATATAATAAAAGTTGCGTCTCTACACGCCCAACTTATGAATATTCTACGCCAAGTCGCTATCTCTTACCGGTAAGCCGGTATTCACCTTCCAAGGGTGATTTTGGTCAAGTGCCATTTCCTGCGACTTGGTCCCCGAATTGGACCATCATCACCTAATATCTCCGTGGTCTTTCAACTCAGCCTCATGAAACTTTCAGGGTAGATAGGTCTCCCCAAGACCTTTCCAACGGTGAGCCGTTTGCCTCGCTCGGCCATCTACAGCCGAAGTTATTAATGGTACTTGGTACCTTACCCTGTTTTTTCCATACTTGTTCGTACTTGGGTACAAACTTTGGATCGCCCATATCTCCACTTTGGAGGCCAGCTAGCACCTTGGCCCCATATACTTTTTTGTTGGTCATGCCATGCACCAAATATAATTGTTCTACGCCAACTTGCTATCTCTTCTCCAACTTGCCGTTATTCTTGGTCCAATTCCCATTTCATTCGTTTTTGGACCCATTTTGCTATATGTTTCACTAATAGCTTCGGCCATGGACAAGCTGATTTTCGATTGGTATTTTTCCTTGATAGTCCCACTCAAGACCATTCCAAAACACACCGCAGCTTGTCGCTCGGTGGCAAACTGACCAAGTTATAATTCATGAAAGGTACCTCAACTTGGCACACCACGTGGTCGGCCCAAACCATAAACCAACCAAACGACCGACTTGGAGCACCCTGACCGGGTTGGCCCCATATAATAAAAGTTGCGTCTCTACACGCCCAACTTATGAATATTCTACGCCAAGTCGCTATCTCTTACCGGTAAGCCGGTATTCACCTTCCAAGGGTGATTTTGGTCAAGCGCCATTTCCTGCGACTTGGTCCCCGAATTGGACCATCATCACCTAATATCTCCGTGGTCTTTCAACTCAGCCTCATGAAACTTTCAGGGTAGATAGGTCTCCCCAAGACCTTTCCAACGGTGAGCCGTTTGCCTCGCTCGGCCATCTACAGCCGAAGTTATTAATGGTACTTGGTACCTTACCCTGTTTTTTCCATACTTGTTCGTACTTGGGTACAAACTTTGGATCGCCCATATCTCCACTTTGGAGGCCAGCCAGCACCTTGGCCCCATATACTTTTTTGTTGGTGATACCATGCACCAAATATAATTGTTCTACGCAAGCTTGCTATATCTTCTCCAACTTGCGGTTATTTTTGACTCAAGTCCCATTTCCATAGTTTTTGGTACCAATTTGCTCTATGTTTCGCTAATAGCTTCGCCCAAGGACTTTGTGATTTTTTGTTCGCATTTTTCCTAAATAGTCCCACTCAAGACTATTCCAAATCACACCATAGCTTGTCGCTCAGTGCCATACAGCCAGAGTTTTAATTCATGAAAGGTACATCACCTTGGTACACCACGTGGTCGGTCCAAACCATCAACCAACCATATGACCGACTTCGAGTCGAGCTAGCGGCTAGGCCCCGTATAATTAAATGCGTGTCTTGATGCGGGCTACTGACGGTCTGAACAATGTAGCTCGCTAGCTCGTCTCTAAACTTGTGTTTTGGTCGAATATTGGGTGTTCATGTACCACTTCGGGTAACATGGACTTTGGTGCAACTTTACCACTTGTGCACTTAATAACTTCCCGGTCATTCAAGTCTTTGCCTTCATACTTTCAGGGTAGTTAGGTCTCGTCGAGACCTTTCCATACATATGCCAAACTCATCGATCGGACATCTATAGCCCGAGTTATTCGCGGTACACCGTACCTTACCCTGTTTTTTCCTCAATTGGGTACAAACCTTGGAACACCCATATCGCCCCTTTAGAGACTAGCTGGCACGTTGGCCTTATATAATGATAAGTGCACCTCAACTAGGGCTACTGACGGTCAGAACATTTCAACTTGCTAGCTCGGGCCCACACTTGTGTTTTTCTCGAATATATGGTTCAAGTGTGCCACTTTGGGCACTTTTGGACATTTTGTCCCCACACAACTTTCTTGCCTTGGTAGATAGGGTCTTGTGATCTTGGGCAAAAAGATGCACCAAGATAAAGTCTAACTTTCGTTCTTGTACCGCAAAGCGCTATCTCAAACACCCGAGGAGATAGAAAGTGATTATGTTCGGTATATCGGTCTTCCATGGCCTACTATGGTAAACCCCTGCAGGTATGCAACCGAAGGTGCTTGGTACATGTATTTGGTGCAATATCGGTGCAAAGTAGGTGTTTCCTTGATCGGGCTATAACTTTCTTGGTTGATGTTGGATTGCTTTGCGGTCTTCGGGGGATAGTTAGGGAACATGTTGGCCAACATTTCCTTATTCCTCAGCCTGGCCGTACCTCTTACCGTCTAGGCGGTATACATGCTCTAAGTTGGAACTTGTGTTCCTTTGGGTAACTTCTCTGACTTTGACGCTTAATAACTTTCGTTCATATGCAGTCTAAGCTCTGCAACTCTCAGGAAAGCTAGTACTACTCATTTCCTTTCCATATCAGTCTTTGGCTTGTCGATCCGATGTCTACAGCCTTACTTATTCACGTTCCCTGTGAAGGTAGGTTTTTGCCCATTTTCCAGTTCATGTGGTAACATTCCCAGACTTTGCCGGCTTTCTCTTCATGTGGTAACTTGCTTGCTCATGTGGTAACTTGGAAGTGTATTTCTGACAGACCCAATCTGGGACTTAGCCGATTTTTCTCTTCATATCATATGGATCCATCACTAGGCCATCTTGCTTGCTTGTGTGGTAACTTGGAAGTGTATTTCTGACAGACCCAATCTGGGACTTAGCCGATTTTTCTCTTCATATTATATGGATCCTGGACTTAGCCGATTTTTCTCTTCATATCATATGGATCCATCACTAGGCCATCTTGCTTGCTTGTGTGGTAACTTGGAAGTGTATTTCTGACAGACCCAATCTGGGACTTAGCCGATTTTTCTCTTCATATCATATGGATCCATCACTAGGCCATCTTGCTTGCTTGTGTGGTAACTTGATAGTGTATGTCTGACAGACCCAATCTGGGACTTAGCCGATTTTTCTCTTCATATCATATGGATCCATCACTAGGCCATCTTGCTTGCTTGTGTGGTAACTTGGAAGTGTATTTCTGACAGACCCAATCTGGGACTTAGCCGATTTTTCTCTTCATATTATATGGATCCTGGACTTAGCCGATTTTTCTCTTCATATCATATGGATCCATCACTAGGCCATCTTGCTTGCTTGTGTGGTAACTTGGAAGTGTATTTCTGACAGACCCAATCTGGGACTTAGCCGATTTTTCTCTTCATATTATATGGATCCTGGACTTAGCCGATTTTTCTCTTCATATCATATGGATCCATCACTAGGCCATCTTGCTTGCTTGTGTGGTAACTTGGAAGTGTATTTCTGACAGACCCAATCTGGGACTTAGCCGATTTTTCTCTTCATATTATATGGATCCTGGACTTAGCCGATTTTTCTCTTCATATCATATGGATCCATCACTAGGCCATCTTGCTTGCTTGTGTGGTAACTTGGAAGTGTATTTCTGACAGACCCAATCTGGGACTTAGCCGATTTTTCTCTTCATATTATATGGATCCTGGACTTAGCCGATTTTTCTCTTCATATCATATGGATCCATCATTAGGCCATCTTGCTTGCTTGTGTGGTAACTTGATAGTGTATTTCCGACAGACCCAATCTCGGACTTAGCCGATTTTTCTCTTCATATTATATGGTTCCATCACTAGGCCATCTTGCTTGCTTGTGTGGTATCTTGAAAGTGTATGTCTGACAGACCCAATCTCGGACTTAGCCGATTTTTCTCTTCATATAATATGGATCCTGGACTTAGCCTGTTATTAGGTTATTATATATGGATCCTGGACTTAGCCGATTATTAGGTTATTATATATGGATCCTGGACTTAGCCGATTTTTCTCTTCATATAATATGGATCCGGGACTTAGCCGATTATTAGGTTATTATATATGGATCCTGGACTTAGCCGATATTTCTCTTCATATAATATGGATCCGGGACTTAGCCAATTTTTCTCTTCATATAATATATATCCGGGACTTAGCCGATTTTTCTCTTCATATAATATGGATCCGGGACTTAGCCAATTTTTCTCTTCATGTGGTAACGTATGCCAATCGCTCACAAGTCATGGGATAAGGGTACTTGTGTTCTTCCATCTTCTAAGTCCCGCACGGGGACATCGTGATCGCCCCAAGTCCGGAATAGCGCCAAGTCAAGCCCCACGGTGGCCGTGCAGGACCTGTTAGCGGGGGCCCCACTGACAGCACTAATCCGGACTTAGAAATTATATCTTTCTAATCGAACACCACACACGCAACACCACCATACCACCATCTCCTTGCAAGTACCTAAGTACCCGCAACTCCATGGTGAAGGCAATGTCACTCCATCACCAACCTCTTTGCATTGCAAGCACTTGCGTACCTACAACACTCCGAAGAAGGCAACGGCGCGCGATGCTCGACTCCACACACCTCACCACACCACACCACCGATGGCCAGCCAGAGAGCCAGCCCAGCTAAGGGCTAACCCACCAACCAACCACCAATGGCCTAGGCCAGCCGGATCCCACCTTCAAGTCCAAGCACAGCCAAGTGCAAGTACCGCCAAGTGTTCACCAACCAACCATCACACCAGGTCAGCCGGCCAGTACCCACCTTCAAGTGCCATTACCCTCGGGTGCAAGCCCAATCAAGTGTTAACCAACCAACCCGGCCAAGGCAGCCAACAGGCCGGCACCCTACAGCACCGACCCGCCATCACCACCTCAACCGTTGACCATGCAAGTGGCCTCGGACAACAGGTGACACCCGAAATACATCCGAAGAACGTATATCAAGTGTTTGCTCACCAAGTCCTCAACCAACCCCAAGTACCCGGAGGTACCCAGAGTGTTGGATCCGCCAACCCGTCCCGGCACTCCAAGTCCTTGCGAACCCAAAGTGTTTGCCCGGTAGGGCCATTGTTTCACAACGCTTGCGACCATGCAAGTGGCCTCGAACAAGGTGACAGGGGTATCTTCACCAAGTTCTCAACCAACCCCAAGTACCCGGAGGTACCCAGAGTGTTGGGTCCGCCAACCACTACCAGCACTCCAAGTCCTCGCGAACATAAAGTGTTTGCCCGGTAGGGCCATTAGACCACAACGCTTGCTAACCATGCAAGTGGTCTCGGACAACAGGTGACACCCGAAGTACATCCGGAGAGTGTACAACAAGTGTTTGTTCACCAAGTCCTCAACCAACCCCAAGTACCCGGAGGTACCCAGAGTGTTGGGTCCGCCAACCACTACCAGCACTCTAAGTCCTCGCGAACATAAAGTGTTTGCCCGGTAGGGCCATTAGACCACAACGCTTGCTAACCATGCAAGTGGTCTCGGACAACAGGCGATACCCGAAGTACATCCGAAGAGTGTATATCAAGTGTTTGTTCACCAAGTCCTCAACCAACCCCAAGTACCCGGAGGTACCCAGAGTGTTGGATCCGCAAACCCGTCCCGGCACTCCAAGTCCTTGCGAACCCAAAGTGTTTGCCCGGTAGGGCCATTGTATCACAACGCTTGCTACCATGCAAGTGGCCTCGGACAAC
>NW_026525191.1:0-35000 GCF_943734705.1 Anopheles coustani
TAGGGATGCTGTTTTAAGATGGGAGATGAAGAAGATCAAGATTCATCTCCATGCAGCATCTTATTCATCTCGCAGCATCCTAACATATGTTTTTCTTAGAATTTATGAAAAATCGACTAAGTCCGAGATGCCTTTAAGTAGGGATGCTGTATTAAGATGGGAGATGAAGAAGATCAAGATTCATCTCCATGCAGCATCCCATTCATCTCGCAGCATCCTAACATATGATTTTCTTAGAATTTATGAAAAATCGACTAAGTCCGAGATGCCTTCAATAAGGGATGCTGTATTGAGATGGGAGATGAAGAAGATCAAGATTCATCTCCATGCAGCATCCCATTCATTTCCAGCATCCTTACATATGAATTTCTTAGAGTTTATGAAAAATCGACTAAGTCCGAGATGCCTTTAAGTAGGGATGCTGTATTGAGATGGGAGATGAAGAAGATCAAGATTCATCTCCATGCAGCATCCCATTCATCTCGCAGCATCCTAACATATGTTTTTCTTAGAATTTATGAAAAATCGACTAAGTCCGAGATGCCTTTAAGTAGGGATGCTGTATTAAGATGGGAGATGACGAAGATCAAGATTCATCTCCATGCAGCATCCCATTCATCTCGCAGCATCCTAACATATGTTTTTCTTAGAATTTATGAAAAATCGACTAAGTCCGAGATGCCTTTAAGTAGGGATGCTGTATTAAGACGGGAGATGAAGAAGATCAAGATTCATCTCCATGCAGCATCTTATTCATCTCGCAGCATCCTAACATATGTTTTTCTTAGAATTTATGAAAAATCGACTAAGTCCGAGATGCCTTTAAGAAGGGATGCTGTATTAAGATGGGAGATGAAGAAGATCAAGATTCATCTCCATGCAGCATCTCATTCATCTCCCAGCATCCTAACATATGTTTTTCTTAGAATTTATGAAAAATCGACTAAGTCCGAGATGCCTTTAAGAAGGGATGCTGTATTGAGATGGGAGATGTAGGAGATCAAGATTCATCTCCATGCAGCATCCCATTCATCTCGCAGCATCCTAACATATCAATTTCTTAGAATTTATGAAAAATCGACTAAGTCCGAGATGCCTTTAAGTAGGGATGCTGTATTGAAATGGGAGATGTAGGAGATCAAGATTCATCTCCATGCAGCATCTCATTCATCTCCCAGCATCCTAACATATGTTTTTCTTAGAATTTATGAAAAATCGACTAAGTCCGAGATGCCTTTAAGTAGGGATGCTGTATTGAGATGGGAGATGTAAGAGATCAAGATTCATCTCCATGCAGCATCCCATTCATCTCCCAGCATCCTAACGTATGTTTTTCTAAGAATTTATGAAAAATCGACTTAGTCCGAGATGCCTTTAAGTAGGGATGCTGTATTGAGATGGGAGATGTAGGAGATCAAGATTCATCTCCATGCAGCATCTCATTCATCTCCCAGCATCCTAACATATGTTTTTCTTAGAATTTATGAAAAATCAACTAAGTCCGAGATGCCTTTAAGTAGGGATGCTGTATTGAGATGGGAGATGTAGGAGATCAAGATTCATCTCCATGCAGCATCTCATTCATCTCCCAGCATCCTAACATATGTTTTTCTTAGAATTTATGAAAAATCGACTAAGTCCGAGATGCCTTTAAGTAGGGATGCTGTATTAAGATGGGAGATGAAGAAGATCAAGATTCATCTCCATTCAGCATCCCATTCATCTCGCAGCATCCTAACATATGTTTTTCTTCGATTTTATGAAAAATCGACTAAGTCCGAGATGCCTTCAAGTAGGGACGCTGTATTAAGATGGGAGATGAAGAAGATCAAGATTCATCTCCATGCAGCATCCCATTCGTCTCGCATCATCCTTACATATGTTTTTCTTAGAATTTATGAAAAATCGACTAAGTCCGAGATGCCTTTAAGTAGGGATGCTGTATTAAGATGGGAGATGAAGAAGATCAAGATTCATCTCCATGCAGCATCCCATTCATCTCGCAGCATCCTAACATATGTTTTTCTTAGAATTTATGAAAAATCGACTAAGTCCGAGATGCCTTTAAGTAGGGATGCTGTATTAAGATGGGAGATGAAGAAGATCAAGATTCATCTCCATGCAGCATCCCATTCATCTCGCAGCATCCTAACATATGAATTTCTTAGAATTTATGAAAAATCGACTAAGTCCGAGATGCCTTTAAGCAGGGATGCTGTATTAAGATGGGAGATGAAGAAGATCAAGATTCATCTCCATGCTGCATCCCATTCATCTCGCAGCATCCTAACATATGTTTTTCTTAGAATTTATGAAAAATCGACTAAGTCCGAGATGCCTTTAAGTAGGGACGCTGTATTAAGATGGGAGATGAAGAAGATCAAGATTCATCTCCATGCAGCATCCCATTCGTCTCGCATCATCCTTACATATGTTTTTCTTAGAATTTATGAAAAATCGACTAAGTCCGAGATGACTTTAAGTAGGGATGCTGTATTAAGATGGGAGATGAAGAAGATCAAGATTCATCTCCATGCAGCATCCCATTCATCGCCCAGCATCCTAACATATGTTTTTCTTAGAATTTATTAAAAATCGACTAAGTCCGAGATGCCTTTAAGTAGGGATGCTGTATTAAGATGGGAGATGTAGAAGATCAAGATTCATCTCCATGCAGCATCCCATTTACCACGCAGCATCCTAACATATGTTTTTCTTAGAATTTATGAAAAATCGACTAAGTCCGAGATGCCTTTAAGTAGGGATGCTGTATTAAGATGGGAGATGTAGAAGATCAAGATTCATCTCCATGCAGCATCCCATTTACCACGCAGCATCCTAACATATGTTTTTCTTAGAATTTATGTAAAACCGACTAAGTCCGAGATGCCTTTAAGTAGGGATGCTGTATTAAGATGGGAGAAGATGAAGATCAAGATTCATCTCCATGCAGCATTCCATTCATCTCGCAGCATCCTAACATATGTTTTTCTTAGAATTTATGTAAAACCGACTAAGTCCGAGATGCCTCTAAGTAAGGATGCTGTTTTAAGATGGGAGATGAAGAAGATCAAGATTCATCTGCATGCAGCATCCCATTCATCTCCCAGCATCCTAACATATGAATTTCTTAGAATTTATGAAAAATCGACTAAGTCCGAGATGCCTTTAAGTAGGGATGCTGTATTAAGATGGGAGATGAAGAAGATCAAGATTCATCTCCATGCAGCATCCCATTCATCTCCCAGCATCCTAACATATGAATTTCTTAGAATTTATGAAAAATCGACTAAGTCCGAGATGCCTTTAAGTAGGGATGCTGTATTAAGATGGGAGATGAAGAAGATCAAGATTCATCTCCATGCAGCATCCCATTCATCTCCCAGCATCCTAACATATGAATTTCTATGAATTTATGAAAAATCGACTAAGTCCGAGATGCCTTTAAGTAGGGATGCTGTATTGAGATGGGAGATGTAGGAGATCAAGATTCATCTCCATGCAGCATCCCATTCATCTCCCAGCATCCTAACATATCAATTTCTTAGAATTTATGAAAAATCGACTAAGTCCGAGATGCCTTTAAGTAGGGATGCTGTATTAAGATGGGAGATGAAGAAGATCGAGATTCATCTCCATGCAGCATCCCATTCATCTCCCAGCATCCTAACATATGAATTTCTATGAATTCCTGAAAAATCGACTAAGTCCGAGATGCCTTTAAGTAGGGATGCTGTATTAAGATGGGAGATGAAGAAGATTAGGATTCATCTCCATGCAGCATCCCATTCTTCTCGCAGCATCCTAACATATGAATTTCTATGAATTTATGAAAAAAACGACTAAGTCCGAGATGCCTTTAAGTAGGGATGCTGTATTGAGATGGGAGATGAAGAAGATCAAAATTCATCTCCATGCAGCATCCCATTCATCTCGCAGCATCCTAACATATGTTTTTCTTAGAATTTATGAAAAATCGACTAAGTCCGAGATGCCTTTAAGTAGGGATGCTGTATTAAGATGGGAGATGTAGAAGATCAAGATTCATCTCCATGCAGCATCCCATTTACCACGCAGCATCCTAACATATGTTTTTCTTAGAATTTATGAAAAATCGACTAAGTCCGAGATGCCTTTAAGTAGGGATGCTGTATTAAGATGGGAGAAGATGAAGATCAAGATTCATCTCCATGCAGCATTCCATTCATCTCGCAGCATCCTAACATATGTTTTTCTTAGAATTTATGTAAAACCGACTAAGTCCGAGATGCCTCTAAGTAAGGATGCTGTTTTAAGATGGGAGATGAAGAAGATCAAGATTCATCTGCATGCAGCATCCCATTCATCTCCCAGCATCCTAACATATGAATTTCTTAGAATTTATTAAAAATCGACTAAGTCCGAGATGCCTCTAAGTAAGGATGCTGTTTTAAGATGGGAGATGAAGAACATCAAGATTCATCTCCATGCAGCATCCCATTCATCTCACAGCATCCTAACATATGTTTTTCTTAGAATTTATGAAAAATCGACTAAGTCCGAGATGCCTTTAAGTAGGGATGGTGTATTAAGACGGGAGATGAAGAAGATCAAGATTCATCTCCATGCAGCATCCCATGCATCTCCCAGCATCCTAACATGTGAATTTCTTAGAATTTATGAAAAATCGACAAAGTCCGAGATGCCTCTAAGTAGGGATGCTGTATTATGATGGGAGATGAAGAAGATCAAGATTCATCTCCATGCAGCATCCCATTCATCTCCCCAGCATCCTAACATGTGAATTTTTTTAGAATTTAAGAAAAATCGACTAAGTCCGAGATGCCTTTAAGTAGGGATGCTGTATTAAGATGGGAGATGAAGAAGATCAAGATTCATCTCCAGACAGCATCTCATTCATCTCGCAGCATCCAAACATATGTTTTTCTTCGAATTTATGAAAAATCGACTTTGTCCGAGATGCCTTTAAGTAGGGATGCTGTATTAAGATGGGAGATGAAGAAGATCAAGATTCATCTTCATGCAGCATCCCATTCATCTCCCAGCATCCTTACATATGAATTTCTTAGATGAAGATCAAGATATATCTCCATGCAGCATCCCATTCATCTCGCAGCATCCCAACATATGTTTTACTTAGAATTTATGAAAAATCGACTAAGTCCGAGATGCCTTTAAGTAGGGATGCTGTATTAAGATGGGAGATGAAGAAGATCAAGATTCAGCTCCATGCAGCATCCCATTCATCTCCCAGCATCCTAACATATAAATTTCTTAGAATTTATGAAAAATCGACTAAGTCCAAAATGCCTCTAAGTAGAGATGCTGTATTAAGATGGGAGATGAAGAAGTTCAAGATTCATCTTTATGCAGCATCCCATTCATCTCCCAGCATCCTAACATATGAATTTCTTAGAATTCATGAAAAATCGACTAAGTCCGAGATGCCTGTAAGTAGGGATGCTGTATTGAGATGGGAGATGAAGAAGATCAAGATTCATCTCCATGCAGCATCCCATTAATCTCGCAGCATCCTTACATATGTTTTTCTTAGAATTTATGAAAAATCGACTAAGTCCGAGATGCCTTTAAGTAGGGATGCTGTATTGAGATGGGAGATGAAGAAGATCAAGATTCATCTCCATGCAGCATCCCATTCATCTCGCAGCATCATAACATATGTTTTTCTTAGAATTTATGAAAAATCGACTAAGTCCGAGATGCCTTCAAGTAGGGATGCTGTATTAAGATGGGAGATGAAGAAGATCAAGATTCATCTCCATGCAGCATCCCATTCATCTCGCAGCATCCTAACATATGTTTTTCTTAGAATTTATGAAAAATCGACTAAGTCCGAGATGCCTTTAAGTAGGGATGCTGTATTAAAATGGGAGATGAAGAAGATCAAGATTCATCTCCGTGCAGCATCCCATTCATCTCCCAGCATCCTAACTTATGTTTTTCTTAGAATTTATGAAAAATCGACTAAGTCCGAGATGCCTTTAAGTAGGGATGCTGTATTAAGATGGGAGATGAAGAAGATCAAGATTCATCTCCATGCAGCATCCCATTCATCTCGCAGCAACCTAACATATGTTTTTCTTAGAATTTATGAAAAATCGCTTAAGTCCGAGATGCCTTTAAGTAGGGATGCTCTATTAAGATGGGAGCTGAAGAAGATCAAGATTCATCTCCATGCAGCATCCCATTCATCTCCCAGCATCCTAACATATGAATTTCTTAGAATTCATGAAAAATCGACTAAGTCCGAGATGCCTGTAAGTAGGGATGCTGTATTGAGATGGGAGATGAAGAAGATCAAGATTCATCTCCATGCAGCATCCCATTAATCTCGCAGCATCCTTACATATGTTTTTCTTAGAATTTATGAAAAATCGACTAAGTCCGAGATGCCTTTAACTAGGGATGCTGTATTAAGATGGGAGATGAAGAAGATCAAGATTCATCTCCATGCAGCATCCCATTCATCTCGCAGCATCCTAACATATGTTTTTCTTAGAATTTATGAAAAATCGACTAAGTCCGAGATGCCTTTAAGTAGGGATGCTGTATTAAAATGGGAGATGAAGAAGATCAAGATTCATCACCGTGCAGCATCCCATTCATCTCCCAGCATCCTAACTTATGTTTTTCTTAGAATTTATGAAAAATCGACTAAGTCCGAGATGCCTTTAAGTAGGGATGCTGTATTAAGATGGGAGATGAAGAAGATCAAGATTCATCTCCATGCAGCATCCCATTCATCTCGCAGCAACCTAACATATGTTTTTCTTAGAATTTATGAAAAATCGACTAAGTCCGAGATGCCTTTAAGTAGGGATGCTCTATTAAGATGGGAGCTGAAGAAGATCAAGATTCATCTCCATGCAGCATCCCATTCATCTCCCAGCATCTCAACATATGAATTTCTTAGAATTCATGAAAAATCGACTAAGTCCGAGATGCCTGTAAGTAGGGATGCTGTATTGAGATGGGAGATGAAGAAGATCAAGATTCATCTCCATGCAGCATCCCATTAATCTCGCAGCATCCTTACATATGTTTTTCTTAGAATTTATGAAAAATCGACTAAGTCCGAGATGCCTCTAAGTAGGGATGCTGTATTGAGATGGGAGATGTAGGAGATCAAGATTCATCTCCATGCAGCATCCCATTCATCTCGCAGCATCCTAACATATGTTTTTCTTAGAATTTATGAAAAATCGACTAAGTCCGAGATGCCTTTAAGTAGGGATGCTGTATTAAGATGGGAGATGAAGAAGATCAAGATTAATCTCCGTGCAGCATCCCATTCATCTCGCAGCATCCTAACATATGTTTTTCTTAGAATTTATGAAAAATCGACTAAGTCCGAGATGCCTTTAAGTAGGGATGCTGTATTAAGATGGGAGATGTAGAAGATCAAGATTCATCTCCATGCAGCATCCCATTCATCTCGCAGCATCCTAACATATGATTTTCTTAGAATTTATGAAAAATCGACTAAGTCCGAGATGCCTTTAAGTAGGGATGCTGTATTAAGATGGAAGATGAAAAAGATCAAGATTCATCTCACAACAGCATCCCATTCATCTCGCAGCATCCTAACATATGTTTTTCTAGGAGATTATGAAAAATCGACTAAGTCCGAGATGCCTTTAAGTAGGGATGCTGTATTGAGATGGGAGATGAAGAAGATCAAGATTCATCTCCATGCAGCATCCTATTCACCTCCCAGAATCCTAACATATGAATTTCTTAGAATTTATGAAAAATCGACTAAGTCCGAGATGGCTTTAAGTAGGGATGCTGTATTAAGATGGGAGATGTAGGAGATCAAGATTCATCTCCATGCAGCATCCCATTCATCTCCCAGCATCCTAACATATGTTTTTCTATGAATTTATGAAAAATCGACTAAGTCCGAGATGCCTTTAAGTAGGGATGCTGTATTGAGATGAGAGATGTAGGAGATCAAGATTCATCTCCATGCAGCATCCCATTCATCTCGCAGCATCCTAACATATGTTTTTCTTAGAATTTATGAAAAATCGACTAAGTCCGAGATGCCTTTAAGTAGGGATGCTGTATTAAGATGGGAGATGAAGAAGATCAAGATTCATCTCCATGCAGCATCCCATTCATCTCCCAGCATCCTAACATATGAATTTCTTAGAATTTATGAAAAATCGACTAAGTCCGAGATGGCTTTAAGTAGGGATGCTGTATTAAGATGGGAGATGTAGGAGATCAAGATGCATCTCCATGCAGCATCCCATTCATCTCCCAGCATCCTAACATATGAATTTCTTAGAATTTATGAAAAATCGACTAAGTCCGAGATGCCTTTAAGTAGGGATGCTGTATTAAGATGGGAGATGAAGAAGATCAAGATTCATCTCCATGCAGCATCCCATTCATCTCCCAGCATCCTAACATATGAATTTCTTAGAATTTATGAAAAATCGACTAAGTCCGAGATGCCTTTAAGTAGGGATGCTGTATTAAGATGGGAGATGAAGAAGATCAAGATTCATCTCCATGCAGCATCCCATTCATCTCGCAGCATCCTAACATATGAATTTCTAAGAATTTATGAAAAATCGACTAAGTCCGAGATGCCTTTAAGTAGGGATGCTGTATTGAGATGGGAGATGTAGAAGATCAAGATTCATCTCGATGCACCATCCCATTCATCTCGCAGCATCCTAACATATGAATTTCTTAGAATTTATGAAAAATCGACTATGTCCGAGATGCCTTTAAGTAGGGATGCTGTATTAAGATGGGAGATGAAGAAGATCAAGATTCATCTCCATGAAGCATCCCATTCATCTCGCAGCATCCTAACATATGTTTTTCTTAGAATTTATGAAAAATCGACTAAGTCCGAGATGCCTTTAAGTAGGGATGCTGTATTAAGATGGGAGATGAAGAAGATCAAGATTAATCTCCATGCAGCATCCCATTCATCTCGCAGCATCCTAACATATGTTTTTCTTAGAATTTATGAAAAATCGACTAAGTCCGAGATGCCTTTAAGTAGGGATGCTGTATTAAGATGGGAGATGTAGAAGATCAAGATTCATCTCCATGCAGCATCCCATTCATCTCGCAGCATCCTAACATATGATTTTCTTAGAATTTATGAAAAATCGACTAAGTCCGAGATGCCTTTAAGTAGGGATGCTGTATTAAGATGGAAGATGAAAAAGATCAAGATTCATCTCACAACAGCATCCCATTCATCTCGCAGCATCCTAACATATGAATTTCTATGAATTTATGAAAAATCGACTAAGTCCGAGATGCCTTTAAGTAGGGATGCTGTATTGAGATGGGAGATGGAGTAGATCAAGATTCATCTCCATGCAGCATCCCATTCATCTCGCAGCATCCTAACATATGAATTTCTATGAATTTATGAAAAATCGACTAAGTCCGAGATGGCTTTAAGTAGGGATGCTGTATTAAGATGGGAGATGTAGGAGATCAAGATGCATCTCCATGCAGCATCCCATTCATCTCGCAGCATCCTAACATATGAATTTCTATGAATTTATGAAAAATCGACTAAGTCCGAGATGCCTTTAAGTTAGGATGCTGTATTAAGATGGGAGATGAAGAAGATCAAGATTCATCTCCATGCAGCATCCCATTCATCTCCCAGCATCCTAACATATGAATTTCTTAGAATTTATGAAAAATCGACTAAGTCCGAGATGCCTTTAAGTAGGGATGCTGTATTAAGATGGGAGATGAAGAAGATCAAGATTCATCTCCATGCAGCATCCCATTCATCTCCCAGCATCCTAACATATGAATTTCTTAGAATTTATGAAAAATCGACTAAGTCCGAGATGCCTTTAAGTAGGGATGCTGTATTAAGATGGGAGATGAAGAAGATCAAGATTCATCTCCATGCAGCATCCCATTCATCTCCCAGCATCCTAACATATGAATTTCTATGAATTTATGAAAAATCGACTAAGTCCGAGATGCCTTTAAGTAGGGATGCTGTATTGAGATGGGAGATGTAGGAGATCAAGGTCAGTGGTGTTTGCGGGTTAACACATGCGAGCGTTGCGGCCCAGAGGCCTTACCGCCTTTCACTGCGGGTTCGTCAAGAACTTGGAGATGGTCGCAACGCA
This sequence comes from Anopheles coustani, assembly GCF_943734705.1. Classification (NCBI taxonomy): domain Eukaryota; kingdom Metazoa; phylum Arthropoda; class Insecta; order Diptera; family Culicidae; genus Anopheles; species Anopheles coustani. Next base: position 10,152 of record NW_026525191.1, read on the forward strand.
TCGGGTCCTCCCGGGGTACTTGGTGTTTGGATGCTGGCTTGGTGATTAAACACTTGATATTCCATCTTCGGATGAATTTCGGGTGTCACCTGTTGCCTAAGACCACTTGCATGTTTAGCTCGCCGTGGGGTAGCAAGCGTTGTGATCTAATGGCCTTACCGGGCAAACACTTTCGGTTCGTCAAGGACTTGGAGTGCCGGGACGGGTTGGCGGATCCATCACTCTGAGTATGCCGGGTTGATACTTGGGGTTGGTTTGGTTTTGGTGACCCAATACTAGATGTACCATCTCGGTGGTATGTCAGTATCACCTATACTCCAGACCACTTGCATGGTTAGCAAGCGTTGTGATCTAATGGCCCAACCGGGCAAACACTTTGGGTTCGCAAGGACTTAGAGTGCCGGGACGGGTTGGCGGATCCAACACTCTGGGTACCTCCGGGTACTTGGGGTTGGTTGAGGACTTGGTGAACAAACACTTGATATACACTCTCCGGATGTACTTCGGGTATCGCCTGTTGTCCGAGACCACTTGCATGGTTAGCAAGCGTTGTGGTCTAATGGCCCTACCGGGCAAACACTTTGGGTTCGCGAGGACTTAGAGTGCTGGTAGTGGTTGGCGGACCCAACACTCTGGGTACCTCCGGGTACTTGGGGTTGGTTGAGGACTTGGTGAACAAACACTTGATATACACTCTTCGGATGTACTTCGGGTGTCACCTGTTGTCCGAGGCCACTTGCATGGTTAGCAAGCGTTGTGGTCTAATGGCCCTACCGGGCAAACACTTTGGGTTCGCAAGGACTTGGAGTGCCGGGTTGGCGGATCCAACACTCTGGGTACCTCCGAGGTACTTGGGGTTGGTTGAGGAACTTGGTGAACAAACACTTGATATACACTCTCCGGATGTACTTTCGGGTATCGCCTGTTGTTCGAGACCACTTGCATGGTTAGCAAGCGTTGTGGTTCTAATGGCCCTACCGGGCAAACACTTTGGGTTCGCGAGGACTTAGAGTGCTGGTAGTGGTTGGCGGACCCAACACTCTGGGTACCTCCGGGTACTTGGGGTTGGTTGAGGACTTGGTGAACAAACACTTGATATACACTCTTCGGATGTACTTCGGGTATCGCCTGTTGTCCGAGACCAACTTGCATGGTTAGCAAGCGTTGTGGTCTAATGGCCCTACCGGGCAAATACTTTGGGTTCGCGAGGACTTAGAGTGCTAGGTAGTGGTTGGCGGACCCAACACTCTGGGTACCTCCGGGTACTTGGGGTTGGTTGAGAACTTGGTGAAGATACCCCCTGTCACCTTGGTCGAGGCCACTTGCATGGTCGCAAGCGTTGTGATACAATGGCCCTACCGGGCAAACACTTTGGGTTCGCAAGACTTGGAGTGCCGGGACGGGTTGGCGGATCCAACACTCTGGGTACCTCCGGGTACTTGGGGTTGGTTGAGGACTTGGTGAGCAAACACTTGATATACGTTTCTTCGGATGTACTTCGGGTGTCACCTGTTGTCCGAGGCCACTTGCATGGTCAACGGTTGAGGTGGTGATGGCGGGTCGGTGCTGTAGGGTGCCGGCCTGTTGGCTGCCTTGGCCGGGGTTGGTTGGTTAACACTTGATTTGGGCTTGCACCCGAGGGTAATGGCACTGAAGGTGGGTACTGGCCGGCTGACATGGTGTGTGGATGGTTGTGTGAACACTTGGCGGTACTTGCACTTGGCTGTGCTTGGACTTGAAGGTGGGATCCGCTGGCCTAGGCCATTGGTGAGTTGGTTGGTGGGTTAGCCCTTAGCTGGGCTGGCTGGCTGGCTGGCCATCGGTGGTGTGGTGTGGTGAGGTGTGTGGAGTCGAGCATCGCGCGCCGTGCCTTCTTCGGAGTGTTGTAGGTACGCAAGTGCTTGCAATGCAAAGAGGTTGGGTGATGGAGTGACATTGCCTTCACCATGGAGTTGCGGGGTACTTAGGTACTTGCAAGGAGATGGTGGTATGGTGGTGTTGCGTGTGTGAGTGTCGATTAGAAAGATATAATTTCTAAGTCCGGATTAGTGCTGTCAGTGGGGCCGCCGCTAACAGGTCTGCACGGCCACCGTGGGCTTGACTTGGCGCTATTCCGGACTTGGGGCGATCACGATGTCCCCGTGCGGGACTTAGAAGATGGAAGAACACAAGTACCTTATCCCATGACTTGTGAGCGATTGGCATACGTTACACATGAAGAGAAAAATTGGCTAAGTCCCGGATCCATATTATATGAAGAGAAAAATCGGCTAAGTCCCGGATCCATATTATATGAAGAGAAAAATTGGCTAAGTCCCGGATCCATATTATATGAAGAGAAATATCGGCTAAGTCCAGGATCCATATATAATAACCTAATAATCGGCTAAGTCCCGGATCCATATTATATGAAGAGAAAAATCGGCTAAGTCCAGGATCCATATATAATAACCTAATAATCGGCTAAGTCCAGGATCCATATATAATTACCTAATAACAGGCTAAGTCCAGGATCCATATTATATGAAGAGAAAAATCGGCTAAGTCCGAGATTGGGTCTGTCAGACATACACTTTCAAGATACCACACAAGCAAGCAAGATGGCCTAGTGATGGAACCATATGATATGAAGAGAAAAATCGGCTAAGTCCGAGATTGGGTCTGTCGGAAATACACTATCAAGTTACCACACAAGCAAGCAAGATGGCCTAATGATGGATCCATATGATATGAAGAGAAAAATCGGCTAAGTCCAGGATCCATATAATATGAAGAGAAAAATCGGCTAAGTCCCAGATTGGGTCTGTCAGAAATACACTTCCAAGTTACCACACAAGCAAGCAAGATGGCCTAGTGATGGATCCATATGATATGAAGAGAAAAATCGGCTAAGTCCAGGATCCATATAATATGAAGAGAAAAATCGGCTAAGTCCCAGATTGGGTCTGTCAGAAATACACTTCCAAGTTACCACACAAGCAAGCAAGATGGCCTAGTGATGGATCCATATGATATGAAGAGAAAAATCGGCTAAGTCCAGGATCCATATAATATGAAGAGAAAAATCGGCTAAGTCCCAGATTGGGTCTGTCAGAAATACACTTCCAAGTTACCACACAAGCAAGCAAGATGGCCTAGTGATGGATCCATATGATATGAAGAGAAAAATCGGCTAAGTCCAGGATCCATATAATATGAAGAGAAAAATCGGCTAAGTCCCAGATTGGGTCTGTCAGAAATACACTTCCAAGTTACCACACAAGCAAGCAAGATGGCCTAGTGATGGATCCATATGATATGAAGAGAAAAATCGGCTAAGTCCAGGATCCATATAATATGAAGAGAAAAATCGGCTAAGTCCCAGATTGGGTCTGTCAGAAATACACTTCCAAGTTACCACACAAGCAAGCAAGATGGCCTAGTGATGGATCCATATGATATGAAGAGAAAAATCGGCTAAGTCCCAGATTGGGTCTGTCAGACATACACTATCAAGTTACCACACAAGCAAGCAAGATGGCCTAGTGATGGATCCATATGATATGAAGAGAAAAATCGGCTAAGTCCCAGATTGGGTCTGTCAGAAATACACTTCCAAGTTAAGACATGAGCAAGCAAGATGGCCTAGTGATGGATCCATATAATATGCAGAGAAAAATCGGCTAAGTCCCAGATTGGGTCTGTCAGAAATACACTTCCAAGTTACCACATGAGCAAGCAAGTTACCACATGAAGAGAAAGCCGGCAAAGTCTGGGAATGTTACCACATGAACTGGAAAATGGGCAAAAACCTACCTTCACAGGGAACGTGAATAAGTAAGGCTGTAGACATCGGATCGACAAGCCAAAGACTGATATGGAAAGGAAATGAGTAGTACTAGCTTTCCTGAGAGTTGCAGAGCTTAGACTGCATATGAACGAAAGTTATTAAGCGTCAAAGTCAGAGAAGTTACCCAAAGGAACACAAGTTCCAACTTAGAGCATGTATACCGCCTAGACGGTAAGAGGTACGGCCAGGCTGAGGAATAAGGAAATGTTGGCCAACATGTTCCCTAACTATCCCCCGAAGACCGCAAAGCAATCCAACATCAACCAAGAAAGTTATAGCCCGATCAAGGAAACACCTACTTTGCACCGATATTGCACCAAATACATGTACCAAGCACCTTCGGTTGCATACCTGCAGGGGTTTACCATAGTAGGCCATGGAAGACCGATATACCGAACATAATCACTTTCTATCTCCTCGGGTGTTTGAGATAGCGCTTTGCGGTACAAGAACGAAAGTTAGACTTTATCTTGGTGCATCTTTTTGCCCAAGATCACAAGACCCTATCTACCAAGGCAAGAAAGTTGTGTGGGGACAAAATGTCCAAAAGTGCCCAAAGTGGCACACTTGAACCATATATTCGAGAAAAACACAAGTGTGGGCCCGAGCTAGCAAGTTGAAATGTTCTGACCGTCAGTAGCCCTAGTTGAGGTGCACTTATCATTATATGAGGCCAACGTGCCAGCTAGTCTCTAAAGGGGCGATATGGGTGTTCCAAGGTTTGTACCCAATTGAGGAAAAAACAGGGTAAGGTACGGTGTACCGCGAATAACTCGGGCTATAGATGTCCGATCGATGAGTTTGGCATATGTATGGAAAGGTCTCGACGAGACCTAACTACCCTGAAAGTATGAAGGCAAAGACTTGAATGACCGGGAAGTTATTAAGTGCACAAGTGGTAAAGTTGCACCAAAGTCCATGTTACCCGAAGTGGTACATGAACACCCAATATTCGACCAAAACACAAGTTTAGAGACGAGCTAGCGAGCTACATTGTTCAGACCGTCAGTAGCCCGCATCAAGACACGCATTTCATTATATTGAGCCTAGCCGCTAGCTTGACTCGAAGTCGGTCATATGGTTGGTTGATGGTTTGGACCGACCACGTGGTGTACCAAGGTTATGTACCTTTCATGAATTAAAACTCTGGCTGTATGGCACTGAGCGACAAGCTAAGGTGTGATTTGGAATAGTCTTGAGTGGGACTATTTAGGAAAAATGCGAACAAAAAATCACAAAGTCCTTGGGCGAAGCTATTAGCGAAACATAGAGCAAATTGGTACCAAAAACTATGGAAATGGGACTTGAGTCAAAAATAACCGCAAGTTGGAGAAGAGATAGCAAGCTTGCGTAGAACATTTATAACTAGTGCGTGGTATGACCAACAAAAATGTGTATGGGGCCAAGGCGCTGGCTGGCCTCCAAAGTGGTGATATGGGCGATTCAAAGTTTGTACCCAAGTATGAACAAGTATGGAAAAAACAGGGTAAGGTACCAAGTACCATGAATAACTTCGGCTGTAGATGGCCTAGCGAGGCAAACCGCATATCGTTGGAAAGGTATTGGGGAGACCTATCTACCCTGAAAGTTTCATGAGGCTGAGTTGAAAGACCACGGAGATATTAGGTGATGATGGTCCAATTCGGGGACCAAGTCGCTGGAAATGGCACTTGACCAAAATCACGCTTGGAAGGTGAATACCGGCTTACCGGTAAGAGATAGCGACTTGGCGTAGAATATTCATAAGTTGGGCGTGTAAAGACGCAACTTTCATTATATGGGGGCAACCCGGTCAGGGTGCTCCAAGTCGGTCGTTTGGTCGGTTTATGGTTTGGGCCGACCATGTGGTGTACCAAGAAGAGGTACCTTTCATGAATTATAACTCGGTCAGTTTGCCACCGAGCGACAAGTTGCGATGTGATTTGGAATGGTCTTGAGTGGGACTATCAAGCAAAAATACAAATAGAAAATCAGCTTGTCCATGGCCGAAGCTATTAGTGAAACATATAGCAAAATGGGTCCAAAAACGAATGAAATGGGACTTGGACCAAGAATAACGGCAAGTTGGAGAAGAGATAGCAAGTTGGCGTAGAACAATTATATTTGGTGCATGGCATGACCAACAAAAAAGTATATGGGGCCAAGGTGCTAGCTGGCCTCCAAAGTGGAGATGTGGGCGATCCAAAGTTTGTACCCAAGTACGAACAAGTATGGAAAAAACAGGGTAAGGTACCAAGTACCATTAATAACTTCGGCTGTAGATGGCCGAGCGAGGCAAACGGCTCACCGTTGGAAAGGTCTTGGGGAGACCTATCTACCCTGAAAGTTTTATGAGGCTGAGTTGAAAGACCACGGAGATATTAGGTGATGATGGTCCAATTCGGGGACCAAGTCGCAGGAAATGGCACTTGACCAAAATCACCCTTGGAAGGTGAATACCGGCTTACCGGTAAGAGATAGCGACTTGGCGTAGAATATTCATAAGTTGGGCGTGTAGAGACGCAACTTTCATTATATGGGGGCAACCCGGTCAGGGTGCTCCAAGTCGGTCGTTTGGTCGGTATATGGTTTGGGCCGACCACATGGTGTACCAAGTTGAGGTATCTTTCATGAATTATAACTCGGTCAGTTTGCCACCGAGCGACAAGTTGCGGTGTGTTTTGGAATGGTCTTGAGTGGGACTATCAAGCAAAAATACAAACAGAATATCAGCTTGTCCATGGCCGAAGCTATTAGTGAAACATATAGCAAAATGGGTCCGAAAACGAATGAAATGGGACTTGGACCAAGAATAACGGCAAGTTAGAGAAGAGATAGCAAGTTGGCGTAGAACAATTATATTTAGTGCATGGTATGACCAAGAAAAAAGTATATGGGGCAAAGGTGCTGGCTGGCCTCCAAAGTGGAGATATGGGCGATACAAAGTTTGTACCCAAGTATGGCAAAAACTGGTAGAGGTACCTTTCATGAATTACTGCTCAGGCTGTATGGCACTTAGCGGGACGCTTGGCTCTGGTATGGAATAGTCTTGAGTGGGACTATCAAGGAAAAATACGAACAAAAAATCACCATGTCCACGGACGAAGGTATTAGCGAAACTTAGAGCGAAATTGCGACCAAGTCGCTGGAAATGGCCCTTGGACCAAGTATACCGTCAAGGCGGTACGAGATAGCGAGTTGACGTGGAATATTTATAAGTTTGCCTCCACGAGACGAAAGTTTAGTTATATGGGGCCAACCCGCTCAGGGTTGTCCAAGTCGGTCATATGGCTGATCGAAATTTTCGACCAAGTACTGAGAAAACAGGGTAAGGTACCGTGTACCTCAAATAACTTTGGCTGTAGATGTCCGAGCGAGGCAAACGGCATAGCGTTGGAAAGGTCTTGAGGTGTTCTAGGCACCCTGAAAGTTTGAAAAGGCTATCTGGAAAACTCGTGGAGATATTAGAGAAACATTGGGCCCAAAAGATACCAAGTCGCAGGAAATGGGCCCTCCAAGAACACCCTAAAATCCCAATTACGGCTAAGTTGCAGGCCAGCTAGCGAAGTGAAATGTTCTAGGCATAACTAGAACACGTTAATGCGCAACTTTTTGAATCAGAACTTTTTTCGATATCTGGCCCCCAAAGGGGGGATATGGGCGATCAAAGGATTTTTCCAAGTTTCGGTACTTTTTACGGTATCGCTCATAGCTCCGGCTGTATGCAAGCAAATGACAATCTAAGACATGATTTGGAAAGGTATTGAGCAGTACTAACTTACGTTAGAACACAGCGAAGCGCTATCGGTTCATGGCAAGGCCGATATAAGCAGTCAAAGATGAAAAATGTTGACAAAATGAACAAAAATTACCTTGGTACGCGAATAGCGGCCAGGGATGAAGAGGTACGAAGGTGGTGTAGAAGAATTATAATTAGGGCTTGGTACGCTCTAAAAGTTTGCCGAAGACCACAAAGCGCTCAGACCCATAGAAAGTGGCCATTTGGGCCGAACAGTGCGTGCAAAGAGGTGAAAATGCAAAAATTGCACTTTGGGGGGCGATTTGCGGGGGGAAGGAGGGGTCGGAGGGCAAAATGTCCCTTGACCAAAAAGTCTTATCTCGTCGAGATCTACAACATTGCCGAAGACCGCAAAGCGCTAGCTCGCAATCGAAAAATCGAGAATTTGAAAATTTTCTAAGTCTTGGGCTCCCTAAGGAAAAGTTTCAAAAATCACGTTTGTCCCCAATTTTGAAGGGGAAGGAGTCGGTTCCGGGGCATGGTGTCTTCGGCAAAAAGTCTTATCTTTTTGCGTACTTTCGACTAGTTCAATAAAAATTTTTGACCCAAAATTTGTTCGGCGGACCCCTAGGTCGAAAAACCCGAAAAAAGTCGAAAAAAGTCGAAAATGTCGAAAAATGAGAAAACCTCATATTCGGACTCTACACGAGCCCCAGATATTGAAAAGTGAAATCCGCGGTCGATTTGGAACAAAAAATTGACCTAGGCAAAGTTGTATGGAGGTAGGGACCCCTGAGAAAAAAGTTTGGTCCCGAGGCTCCTTGGACCACCAAGTCCCTAGGTCGGACCAAAATCGGAAAAAATCCGACCAAAGTCGAAAGTGTCGAAAATTTTAAAAAACCCCTTTTGGGGCCCTATGGCCTCCCTAGATAATGAAAAGTGAGGTCCGCGGCCGATCCGGAAGAAAAACTTGACCTAGGCAAACTTGTATGACGGTGGGGACCCAAAAAAATTTCGATGAGTGTAGTTTAGACAGGCCGGAAAATGTATCGGTGGTCCGTATCAAGGGACGTCTTTTAGTTCCATGGGGTGGTGGTCGTCGAACAAAGTCGCCTAGGTCGACCACCAGAAAGACCAGTCGTGTTGTAATGGATGTTTTGACCACTTTACTAGGGAAACCTAGTAGGTCGAAGCAAATTTGGGGTTCGAGATGAGTTGGTGAAAGTTGGTCCAACCTAGGTGTGCTTGGTGGAGGTTGACCATGAAAGTAGAGCATGATAGGAATGACCATAACTTTGGTTCTAGATGTCGGATCGGTACACTTGAGGCAGTTTTGGAAAGGTGAAGGCCTGCTCTAGCTATGTTTCCTACCAAGCTGAGCGCCTACTAGTGACCCGGAGGAGGTATTAAGGGTCAAAGGCAAAAAGGGGTACCCTAAAGTGCATGTGACCAAGAAAATGGGAAAAACGGTATCGCCTATAGCTCAGGCTGTATGGCTCGGATCGGAAAGCTTGGATATGCGTTGGAAAGGTCTTGACGAGCGCTAGCTATGTGTCCTACCAAGCGAAGCGCTAGGTGTTGAGCAAGTCGGTCATATTAGAGGGCAAAGGTGAAAAATGGTGGTTTAGAGGCGAAAATTCACCTTATGATCGAAAATAGCGGGCGAACGATAAGAGCTACGAACACGGCGTAGAACAATCATAAGTACGTTACCACAAGACCTAACTTTGGCCAATATAGAGCGAGAAGATCGGAGGTACCCATCAGGGTGATATGGCTGGTTCAAAGTTGGACCAAAACGAGACTTGAGAAATGGGTTGAAACACGGTATCGCGAATAACTCAGGCTGTATGGAACGGATCGACAAGCTAAGATCAGTGTTGAAAAGGTCGAACCGAGCGCTAACTATAATCCCAAACAACCGAAGCGCTAAGTGTTGAGCAAAACTGAGTTATTAAGCGACAAAGTGGAAAAATAATACCAAAATTTCCAAAAATCACACAAGACCAAGAATACCGAGCAGGCGGTAAGAGATAGCGGGTTGACGTAGAATACTTATAAGTTTGCCTCTACGAGACCTAAAAGTCGTCCATAGACAGCGAGAAGATCGGACCACTCTGGAAGGGTGATACGAGTGGTCAAAAATTGGCAAAAATGAAACATGGCTAAAATGGATTTGACTTGTGCACCATATAGCTCCGGCTGTATGGCATGGATTGTTAAGCTAGGATATGTTTTGGAAAGGTAACACCCAGCGCTAGATACGACTAGAAGAAAGCAAAGCGCTAGCTAGCATGATTTGGAAGTTATTAAGCGTCAAAGTCGAAAAATGTTACCAAAATTGAAACTCGAGTACATTGGGCCAAAAAGTACAAGTTGTGAAATTTGGACTTACGAGTAAAATACCGAGCAGGCGGTAAGAGATAGAGACTTGGTGTAGAACAATTATAAGTTGGGCATGTTATAACCTATATTTGGCCCGAACATAGTGTCGAGATCGGTGGTACCCAAAAGGGTGGTACAGGTGTTAGATGGTTTTCCCAGAGCATAAGCTCCACATGATATGGAAAACGGGAAACATCATAACTTCGGCTGTATGGCATGGAATGGGACGAACAAGGTATCGATGGAAAGAGAAAAGGTAGCGCTAACTATAATTCCTACCAAGCAAAGCGCTAGCATGTGACCGTTCGGGTGTTATTGTGAGTCAAAGTCTGAAATTGTTACCACGAGAGGCGAAAATCCAACTAAGTCCATGAATACCGGGCTGGCGGTAAGAGATACGGCTTGGCCGTAGAACATTTATAAGTTGGCCAAGACAAGGCCTAAGTTTCGTCCATAGACGACAAGAAGATCGAAGATACCTGAAGGTGAGATATGGGCGTCCCAAAGTGGGCCTTTGAAAAAGTGACAAACTTCCCTTATAACAGCATACACCAAATATCTCTGGCTCTATGGCACCGAATAAGAAGTTGAGCTCAGCGATAGAAAGGTGATAGTCAGCGCTAAATATCATACGAACAGAGTGAAGCGCTAAAGAGAAAGGATCTTGGTGATATAAGGTGACAAAGTCGAGAAAAGTTGCCTCAAAATCATGAAAAATGTGAAAAAAATGGCTAAGTCCCGGGTGCCTTAAGGGCAGGTTTATCGAATGTACCGAGCTGGCGGTACGAGATAGAGACTTGGTGTAGAACAATTATATGTTTGGCATGGCAAGACCTACATTCGGTCAATACAAAGTGAGAAGATCAAAGATACCCGCAAGGGTGATATTGGTGTCCAAAGGAAAAAAGCACTAAGTCAAGAAGTCAGTATGCGATGAAACACGGACCAAGAGTACCAAGCAATTGGTGCAAGTTAGAGCCTTAATGGTTCAAGATAGAGACTTGGTGTAGAACAATTATAAGTTTGGCATAGCAAGACCTACATTTGGTCAATACATGGTGCGAAGATCAAAGATACCCGTAAGGGTGATATTGGTGTCCAAAGGTAAAAAACACTAAGTCTTGGGAAACTTATATGAAGAAAAAGGACCCTGATGGGTCATATGGAATTGATCGAAAAATCGGCTAAGTCCCAAAATGGGGATGTCAGAACTACACTCATGTGTTACCACACCAAGCAAGGCAAACTTATATGAAGCAAAGGACCCTGATGGGTCATATGGTATTTTACGAAAAATCGGCTAAGTCCCAAAATGGGGATGTCAGAACTACACTCAAATGTTACCACACCAAGCAAGGCAAACTTATATGAAGCAAAGGACCCTGATGGGTCATATGGTATTTTACGAAAAATCGGCTAAGTCCCAAAATGATGATGTCAGAACTACACTAACAAGTTACCACACCAAGCAAGGCAAACTTATATGAAGCAAAGGACCCTGATGGGTCATATGGTATTTTACGAAAAATCGGCTAAGTCCCAAAATGGGGATGTCAGAACTACACTCAAATGTTACCACATCAAGCAAGGCAAACTTATATGAAGCAAAGGACCCTGATGGGTCATATGGTATTTTACGAAAAATCGGCTAAGTCCCAAAATGATGATGTCAGAACTACACTCAAATGTTACCACACCAAGCAAGGCAAACTTATATGAAGCAAAGGACCCTGATGGGTCATATGGTATTTTACGAAAAATCGGCTAAGTCCCAAAATGGGGATGTCAGAACTACACTCAAATGTTACCACACCAAGCAAGGCAAACTTATATGAAGCAAAGGACCCTGATGGGTCATATGGTATTTTACGAAAAATCGGCTAAGTCCCAAAATGGGGATGTCAGAACTACACTCAAATGTTACCACACCAAGCAAGGCAAACTTATATGAAGGCAAGGACCCTGATGGGTCATATGGTATTTTACGAAAAATCGGCTAAGTCCCAAAATGGGGATGTCAGAACTACACTCAAATGTTACCACATCAAGCAAGGCAAACTTATATGAAGCAAAGGACCCTGATGGGTCATATGGTATTTTACGAAAAATCGGCTAAGTCCCAAAATGATGATGTCAGAACTACACTAACAAGTTACCAAACCAAGCAAGGCAAACTTATATGAAGCAAAGGACCCTGATGGGTCATATGGTATTTTACGAAAAATCGGCTAAGTCCCAAAATGGGGATGTCTGAACTACACTCATATGTTACCACACCAAGCAAGGCAAACTTATATGAAGCAAAAGACCCTGATGGGTCAAATGGTATTTTACGAAAAATCGGCTAAGTCCCAAAATGGGGATGTCAGAACTACACTCAAATGTTACCACACCAAGCAAGGCAAACTTATATGAAGGCAAGGACCCTGATGGGTCATATGGTATTTTACGAAAAATCGGCTAAGTCCCAAAATGATGATGTCAGAACTACACTAACAAGTTACCACACCAAGCAAGGCAAACTTATATGAAGCAAAGGACCCTGATGGGTCATATGGTATTTTACGAAAAATCGGCTAAGTCCCAAAATGGGGATGTCAGAACTACACTCAAATGTTACCACACCAAGCAAGGCAAACTTATATGAAGGCAAGGACCCTGATGGGTCATATGGTATTTTACGAAAAATCGGCTAAGTCCCAAAATGGGGATGTCAGAACTACACTCAAATGTTACCACACCAAGCAAGGCAAACTACCTAGGTGAACCCTAGGAAGAAACACGGACCAAGTCAGATGGCCTAAGTCAAGAGTACAAGTGACCTAGGCAAAGTTGTATGGCGCTGAGGACCCTGAAAAATCTGGTTAGTGTAGTTTAGACAGGGTAGGTTTTTGGGTCGGCTGAACCTCCTTATTTTGGGTTTTGACCTCCTCAAGAAGCTACACCTAGGCAAACTGCCTAGGGTGAAAGTGCGAAGACCAATCGAATAGTAAGACAAGTTTTGACCGATCGCCCTAGGCAAGCTTGTATGAAGAAAGGGACCCTATGGGTCATATGGAAATACATGAAAAATCGGCTAAGTCCCAAAATTGGGATGTCTGAACTACACTAAAAAGTTACCACATGAAGCAAGGCAAAGTACCTAGGTGAACCTTAGGAAGAAACACGGACCAAGTCAGATGGCCTAAGTCAAGAGTACAAGTGACCTAGGCAAAGTTGTATGGCGCTGAGGACCCTGAAAAATCTGGTTAGTGTAGTTTAGACAGGGTAGGTTTTTGGGTCGGCTGAACCTCCTTATTTTGGGTTTTGACCTCCTCAAGAAGCTACACCTAGGCAAACTGCCTAGGGTGAAAGTGCGAAGACCAATCGAATAGTAAGACAAGTTTTGACCGATCGCCCTAGGCAAGCTTGTATGAAGAAAGGGACCCTATGGGTCATATGGAAATACATGAAAAATCGGCTAAGTCCCAAAATTGGGATGTCTGAACTACACTAAAAAGTTACCACATCAAGCAAGGCAAAGTACCTAGGTGAACCCTAGGAAGAAACACGGACCAAGTCAGATGGCCTAAGTCAAGAGTACAAGTGACCTAGGCAAAGTTGTATGGCGCTGAGGACCCTGAAAAATCGGGTTAGTGTAGTTCTGACAGGGGAGGTTTCTGGGTCGGCTGAACCTCCTTATTTCGGGTTTTGGCCTCCTCAAGAAGCTACACCTAGGCAAACTGCCTAGGGTGAAAGTGCGAAGACCAATCGAATAGTAAGACAAGTTTTGACCGATCGCCCTAGGCAAGCTTGTATGAAGAAAGGGACCCTATGGGTCATATGGAAATACATGAAAAATCGGCTAAGTCCCAAAATTGGGATGTCTGAACTACACTAAAAAGTTACCACATCAAGCAAGGCAAAGTACCTAGGTGAACCCTAGCAAGAAACACGGACCAAGTCAGATGGCCTAAGTCAAGAGTACAAGTGACCTAGGCAAAGTTGTATGGCGCTGAGGACCCTGAAAAATCGGGTTAGTGTAGTTCAGACAGGGGAGGTTTCTGGGTCGGCTGAACCTCCTTATTTCGGGTTTTGGCCTCCTCAAGAAGACAGACCTAGGCAAACTGCCTAGGGTGAAAGTGCGAAGACCAATCGAATAGTAAGACAAGTTTTGACCGATCGCCCTAGGCAAGCTTGTATGAAGAAAGGGACCCTATGGGTCATATGGAAATATACGAAAAATCGGCTAAGTCCCGAAATTGGGATGTCTGAACTACACTAAAAAGTTACCACATCAAGCAAGACAAAGTACCTAGGTGAACCCTAGGAAGAAACACGGACCAAGTCAGATGGCCTAAGTCAAGAGTACAAGTGACCTAGGCAAAGTTGTATGGCGCTAAGGACCATGAAAAATCGGGTTAGTGTAGTTAAGACAGGGGAGGTTTCTGGGTCGGCTGAACCTCCTTATTTCGGGTTTTGGCCTCCTCAAGAAGACAGACCTAGGCAAACTGCCTAGGGTGAAAGTGCGAAGACCAATCGAATAGTAAGACAAGTTTTGACCGATCGCCCTAGGCAAGCTTGTATGAAGAAAGGGACCCTATGGGTCATATGGAAATATACGAAAAATCGGCTAAGTCCCGAAATTGGGATGTCTGAACTACACTAAAAAGTTACCACATCAAGCAAGACAAAGTACCTAGGTGAACCCTAGGAAGAAACACGGACCAAGTCAGATGGCCTAAGTCAAGAGTACAAGTGACCTAGGCAAAGTTGTATGGCGCTAAGGACCATGAAAAATCGGGTTAGTGTAGTTAAGACAGGGGAGGTTTCTGGGTCGGCTGAACCTCCTTATTTCGGGTTTTGGCCTCCTCAAGAAGACAGACCTAGGCAAACTGCCTAGGGTGAAAGTGCGAAGACCAATCGAATAGTAAGACAAGTTTTGACCGATCGCCCTAGGCAAGCTTGTATGAAGAAAGGGACCCTATGGGTCATATGGAAATATACGAAAAATCGGCTAAGTCCCGAAATTGGGATGTCTGAACTACACTAAAAAGTTACCACATCAAGCAAGGCAAAGTACCTAGGTGAACCCTAGGAAGAAACACGGACCAAGTCAGATGGCCTAAGTCAAGAGTACAAGTGACCTAGGCAAAGTTGTATGGCGCTAAGGACCATGAAAAATCGGGTTAGTGTAGTTAAGACAGGGGAGGTTTCAGGGTCGGCTGGACCTCCTTATTTCGGGTTTTGGCCACCTCAAGAAGACAGACCTAGGCGAACTGCCTAGGGTGAAAGTGCGAAGACCAATCGAATAGTAAGACAAGTTTTGACCGATCGCCCTAGGCAAGCTTGTATGAAGAAAGGGACCCTATGGGTCATATGGAAATACATGAAAAATCGGCTAAGTCCCAAAATTAGGATGTCTGAACTACACTAAAAAGTTACCACATCAAGCAAGGCAAAGTACCTAGGTGAACCCTAGGAAGAAACACGGACCAAGTCGGATGGCCTAAGTCAAGAGTACAAGTGACCTAGGCAAAGTTGTATGGCGCTGAGGACCCTGAAAAATCGGGTTAGTGTAGTTCAGACAGGGGAGGTTTCAGGGTCGGCTGGACCTCCTTATTTCGGGTTTTGGCCTCCTCAAGAAGACAGACCTAGGCGAATTGCCTAGGGTGAAACTGCGAAGACCAATCGAATAGTAAGACAAGTTTTGACCGATCGCCCTAGGCAAGCTTGTATGAAGAAAGGGACCCTTAGGGTCATATGGAAATTCATGAAAAATCGGCTAAGTCCCAAAATTGGGATGTCAGAACTACACTAAAAAGTTACCACATCAAGCAAGGCAAAGTACCTAGGTGAACCCTAGGAAGAAACACGGACCAAGTCAGATGGCCTAAGTCAAGAGTATAAGTGACCTAGGCAAAGTTGTATGGCGCTGAGGACCCTGAAAAATCGGGTTAGTGTAGTTAAGACAGGGGAGGTTTCAGGGTCGGCCAGACCTCCTTATTTCGGGTTTTGGCCTCCTCAAGAAGACAGACCTAGGCGAATTGCCTAGGGTGAAACTGCGAAGACCAATCGAATAGTAAGACAAGTTTTGACCGATCGCCCTAGGCAAGCTTGTATGAAGAAAGGGACCCTATGGGTCATGTGGAAATATACGAAAAATCGGCTAAGTCCCAAAATTGGGATGTCAGAACTACACTATAAAGTTACCACATTAGCAAGGCAGACTTGTATGAAGAACGGGACCCTGGTGAAAGTAGCAAATATCCCAAACCGAACATGAATATTATACACACAAGAGTACGAACATAAAGGAACACGGACCAAGCGTACCGAGAGAATCGGTACTATAGAGCCCTCGTGGTTCTACACAAAGACTTTATGTTCGGGGTTCACACCCCAAATCGAACGTGGAATTTACTTTCTGATGGTCATGCGGTCGTCCAAAGGGGTCTAGTATCCTGGGATGACAAGCATCACGGGCACAGCTCGTATCAAAACAGTCGAAGAGGCCCGCGAAAGCTTGCTTTCCATGGCTATGCGATGCACAAATTGAGTTTACTCACCGTAGTATAAAACGAACGAACCGAACCTATCCGAGTAGGGATAATGGGCGCAGTAACATACTTCTGTGACCCAGCGAGAGTTGAACGAGGTGACATGAACTGTCAGTGGCTTATATCAGATGGGATACATACATGAGATTGCTTTCAAATCTACACTCGAAAACCTAACCAAGTAAAAGCGAACGTGGGAAGGATTCGAAACCGGTCACGAAATCTTAAGCTGGAAAGAGTCATCACTATGGATACATATTATGCGAAACCAATCAAGTGCTCAGTACTGATCCAAAACCTAAGAGCACTAGTGAACACCTTATTCTCACCCTAGTTCACATCCAAGTGATCGACCACGTGTGTGAAGCAAAGACCAATCGAATTCCTCAATGGACCGAACACTATGAACAAATGGCCAAAAACGTTATAACTATCCAAACATCCTACTATCTAGCGAAAGTCATCACGATGGAACCATACCATGATCTTTAACCTATAGCGCTCACCATATTCCTACCCAGAGTGCAAGTGAACAGATTGCCCACCCGTACCCAGTTCACAACCACGTGATCGACTAACATACCGAGGTTACCACAAGTCAAAGTTATACGTTTACAAGCGCAAGACCAATCGAAAACCCCGAAAGCAATCTCGACCCAAAATGTATTATCCGTGAGTGTAGTCGAGTCTCGTACTCGTCATCTGTAATCGTCGGATAGAATATCCAGTACACGGTTGTCTTTCCAAATGAAATCTACATACAGAACTCGCTCTTGGCAAATGGGTGGCATTGGCGCAATCAGGAGCGAGTTCCCGTCCGGGTGCCAAGTGATTGGCAAATGTCTGGGGGAAAGCAACCATATGTTGATTTGTCTGTTAGTGTACTGGGTGTTTGAGGTATGTAGTATCCACGCTTGGTTGGGTGTGTCAGAGGACCGTGAATGCGTTCGCAACCCCAATTGGGGTACATCGGGAATGATTTTGTGGAACCGATGTGCCCGGCACACACTAAGTTTTGTTGCAAGTTAATAGTGTGCCATGTCCGGGGGGGTTGTGATTAAACTCTGGTGAATTGCGTACTGTGGTGATTGGGGTATGAAAGCCCCGCAGTTGCAATGATCGGACGCGCCTAGCGTGTCCTTTAGTTGATGGTAGGGAAATGAAGGCCCTTGTCAGCTCACCTAAGTATTCATGGAAGTTTGGCATAAGGTCGCTGTGGTAGGGGTATGAAGGCCCCGTCAGCGCATGCACAATCGGGCGCACGAGCGCTTAGCGGAGTCGAATGCCGCTCAAGTGCCTGTCCGGTGCATCGGGTGTGTGTGATACGAGGGCAATGAGGTTCGCACGGGGGCTCGCCTCCCGTGTGCTACCGGACTTGACAACATATAGAACGTGGTGTTTGCTCCTCCGGGTGCAATGGGACAATGAACATTCGAACGCAAAGTCGGAATTCTGGTTGATCCTACCAGTAATATACGCTCGTCTCAAAGGTTAAGCCATGCATGTCTAAGTACAAACAGATTTAATGTGAAACCGCATAAGGCTCAGTATAACAGCTATAATTTACGAGATCATCAACCTAGTTACTTGGATAACTGTGGAAAATCTAGAGCTAATACATGCAACATGCCAGGACCCTCGCGGGAACTGGTGCACTTATTAGTCAAACCAATCGCGGGTTCTCCGTGTCATTGAGTTGAAGTCTGGATAATGATGCTGATCGTATGGTCTCGCACCGACGACAGATCTCGCAAATATCTGCCCTATCAACTATGGATGGTAGTATAGAGGACTACCATGGTTGCAACGGGTAACGGGGAATCAGGGTTCGATTCCGGAGAGGGAGCCTGAGAAATGGCTACCACATCCAAGGAAGGCAGCAGGCGCGTAAATTACCCAATCCCGGGACGGGGAGGTAGTGACGAGAAATAACAATATGAAACTCTTTAATGATGTTTCATAATTGGAATGAGTAGAGCATAAATCCTTCTACGAGGATCAAGTGGAGGGCAAGTCTGGTGCCAGCAGCCGCGGTAATTCCAGCTCCACTAGCGTATATTAAAATTGTTGCGGTTAAAACGTTCGAAGTTGATACTTGTCCAACACAGTCCGGCTCCGCCGACCCGGTCAACCCGTGGTCGGTGGGCCAAGTCGGAATCTGGTTGCGACTCAATGGTGTGGTAGGGCACCAAGTCTGTGTCATGGTGTGCCCTTCAACGGGTGCAAGTGTAACATAGAGCTCGACCGCTCACGTTTACCTTGAACAAATTAGAGTGCTTAAAGCAGGGTGCCCAAACGCCCTAGAATAATCTTGCATGGAATAATGGAATACGACCTTGGTCTAATCTTTCATTGGTTTGTACTCAGACCGGAGGTAATGATTAACAGAAGTAGTTGGGGACACTAGTATTACGGCGCGAGAGGTGAAATTCGTAGACCGTCGTAAGACTAACTAAAGCGAAGGCATTTGTCAAGGATGCTTTCTTTAATCAAGAACGAAAGTTAGAGGATCGAAGGCGATTAGATACCGCCCTAGTTCTAACCGTAAACGATGCCAACTAGCAATTGGGAGACGCTACAACCAGGTGCTCTCAGTAGCTTCCGGGAAACCAAAGTCAGGTTCCGGGGGAAGTATGGTTGCAAAGTTGAAACTTAAAGGAATTGACGGAAGGGCACCACAATGAAATGGAGCTTGCGGTTCAATTTGACTCAACACGGGAAAACTTACCAGGTCCGAACTTATGGAGGTGAGACAGATTAATAGCTCTTTCTCAAATTTAAGGGTAGTGGTGCATGGCCGTTCTTAGTTCGTGGATTGATTTGTCTGGTTAATTCCGATAACGAACGTGACTCACATATGCTAACTAGAACGCAGTCAGCGTTAATGCGTCGATGCCGATTGGAACGGGTTAGGACCTTTCGGTGGAGTATGACCTGACACCTTCGCTGTTCGTGTGCGCAAGTGCACTTACGGTACGCTGCTTAGCAGGACAATTTGTGTTTAGCAAAATGAGATCGAGCGATAACAGGTCCGTGATGCCCTTAGATGTTCTGGGCTACACGCGTGCTACAATGTGGGTAGCAGCGTGTCTCCTATTCCGAGAGGAACGGGAAATCACTCAAATACTCACTTAGTAGGGATTATGGATTGCAATGGTCCATATGAACTCGGAACTTCTAGTAAGTGCTGGTCATCAGCCAGCGTTGAATACGTCCCTGCCCTTTGTACACACCGCCCGTCGCTACTACCGATGGATTATTTAGTGAGGTCTTTGGAGATGATCGTTCGCTGGATCCTCGTGAACCGCGTCTGCTTTATTGAAGTTGACCGAACTTGATGATTTAGAGGAAGTAAAAGTCGTAACAAGGTTTCCGTAGGTGAACCTGCGGAAGGATCATTAGTGGCCAAGTGATCCTTCCAGAAGTCCGAACCTGCGGGTTGAGACTTCGGCACAAGTTGCCATATGATAATTGACGAAACACTATAGAAGTCCGAACCTGCGGGTTGAGACTTCGGCACAAGTTGCCATATGATAATTGACGAAACACTATAGAAGTCCGAACCTGCGGGTTGAGACTTCGGCACAAGTTGCCATATGATAATTGACGAAACACTATAGAAGTCCGAACCTGCGGGTTGAGACTTAGGCACAAGTTGCCTTATATAAAACTTCGAACAAATACACAAGTCCGAACCTGCGGGTTGAGACTTAGGCACAAGTTGCCATATGATAGTTGACGAAACACGTTAGAAGTCCGAACCTGCGGGTTGAGACTTCGGCACAAGTTGCCATATGAACATTGACGAAACACTATGAAGTCCGAACCTGCGGGTTGAGACTTAGGCACAAGTTGCCTTATATATAACTTCGAACAAATACACAAGTCCGAACCTGCGGGTTGAGACTTAGGCACAAGTTGCCTTATATATAACTTCGAACAAATACACAAGTCCGAACCTGCGGGTTGAGACTTAGGCACAAGTTGCCTTATACATACATTGGCCAAATAAACAGAAGTCCGAACCTGCGGGTTGAGACTTAATGCGATCTAGATACCAAGTTGACATCCAATACCTGTTGAGCAAAACCAAAGATTCCCTGTTCTCGAATGAATACACTATATAACAGGGAATCATGAAGAAATCAAGCAAGCGTGAAACAAAGTCATCACTTGGGCATGCTCGATAGCCAACCACATGACATTAACCTAAGAGAGCATGCAAACCACATGATACCTATAAACGATTAACCCGCCCTAGTTCAATCGTTCGCCAAGTGATGACTTCAGTATGGCTAAGAGAAAAACTTTTAAATGGGAAAAACTCTAAGTCCGAACCTCCGGGTTGAGACTTTCCGCGTCCGGAGGTACGCGTACCGCCTACCCGAAAGATGGTGAATCAGGGGTGTCCGATCAGCAATGGTCGGATGCCCCGTCGTAGTCCAACTATGACAATCAAAGTCAAGACCTCCGGGTTGAGACTTTCCGCGTCCGGAGGTACGCGTACCGCCTACCCGAAAGATGGTGTGCTTCTGGGGTATTCGATGAGTCGGATACCCCGTCGTAGTCCAACTATGACAATACAAAGTCAAGACCTCCGGGTTGAGACTTCCGCGTCGGAGGTGCGCGCACCGCCTACCCGAAAGATGATGAATCAGGGGTGTTCGATCAGCAATGGTCGGATGCCCCGTCGTAGTCCAACTATGACAATCAAAGTCAAGACCTCCGGGTTGAGACTTTCCGCGAGTACAAGCATAAAGGAACACGGACCAAGCCGTACCGAGAGAATCGGTACTAGAGCCCTTGTGGTTCTACATTGAGAGAGCCCTCGTGGTTCTCATTAGGGGCTTTATGCAAGTCGTACTCAATACTGTGGTGTGAAGTATAAAGTAGTCCTCGCCTGGTCCACGCTGCTTCGGCGGTCCTGGGTAAGATAGTTCATTCTAGCTTGCCCTATAGTGGAATGAGGACACTTAATGCTTCGTCTTTTAGCGGCGGCTAGACTCCTCCTCACGGGGAACGAGTTGACGCACACAGCGGCGGCTTACGCACTATGGCAATCATGGATGCCTGAAGATTCCGTGAAGTTCTCCCCTGGTCCACGCTGCCTCGGCAGTCCTGGGTAAAATGGAATATTTCCAGCTTGCCCTATAGTGGAAGAGGACTATCCAACAATACAAAGTCAAGACCTCCGGGTTGAGACTTTCCGCGTCGGTGGTGTCGCGCACCGCCTATCCGAAAGATGGTGTAACAGGGGTGTTCGATCAGCAATGGTCGGATGCCCCGTCATAGTCCAACTATGACAACCAAAGTCAAGACCTCCGGGTTGAGACTTTCCGCGTCCGGAGGTACGCGTACCGCCTACCCGAAAGATGGTGTGCTTCTGGGGTATTCGATGAGTCGGATACCCCGTCGTAGTCCAACTATGACAATACAAAGTCAAGACCTCCGGGTTGAGACTTCCGCGTCGGAGGTGCGCGCACCGCCTACCCGAAAGATGATGAATCAGGGGTGTTCGATCAGCAATGGTCGGATGCCCCGTCGTAGTCCAACTATGACAATCAAAGTCAAGACCTCCGGGTTGAGACTTTCTAAGAGTACAAGCATAAAGGAACACGGACCAAGCCGTACCGAGAGAATCGGTACTAGAGCCCTCGTGGTTCTACATTGAGAGAGCCCTCGTGGTTCTCATTAGGGGCTTTATGCAAGTCGTACTCAATACTGTGGTGTGAAGTATAAAGTATAGAGTCCTCCACTGGTCCACGCTGCTCCGGCGGTCCTGGGTAAGATAGTTCATTCTAGCTTGCCCTATGTGGAAGAGGACTCAATACCCTACCTGTTGAGCTTGAAACAAAGTCATCACTTGGGCATGCTCATATTGCCATACACAATTACATTATATTCGAATGAGCATGCAAGCGACCCTATATAGACCGAACCAAAACGATAGATACCGCCGTAGTTCACCCCCACCAAGTGATGACTTCAGTATGGCTAGTGTGTGAAGTATAAAGTATAGTCCTCCCCTGGTCCACACTGCTTCGGCGGTCCTGGGTAAGATAGTTAGTTCTAGCTTGCCCTATGTGGAAGAGGACACAATACTTAATACTTAGAGTACAAGCATAAAGGAACACGGACCAAGCCGTACCGAGAGAATCGGTACTAGAGCCCTCGCGGTTCTACATTGTGAGCCCTCGTGGTTCAAACTAGATACTTTATGCAAGGCGTACTCAAAACTGTGGTGTGAAGTATAAAGTATAGTCCTCATCTGGTCCACGCTGCTTCGGCGGTCCTGGGTAAGATAGTTCATTCTAGCTTGCCCTATGTGGAAGAGGACACAATACTTAATACTGTGGTGTAATGGACAAGGTATAGTCCTCCACTGGTCCACGCTGCTCCGGCGGTCCTGGGTAAGATAGTTCATTCTAGCTTGCCCTATGTGGAAGAGGACTCAATACCCTACCTGTTGAGCTTGAAACAAAGTCATCACTTGGGCTTGCTCATATTGCCATACAATATTCCATTATCTACTAATGAGCATGCAGCTATATGATTATAACCTGTAAACGATTACCCCGCCGTAGTTCAGCGCTTCAACCAAGTGATGACTTCAGTATGGCTAGTGTGTGAAGTATAAAGTATAGTCCTCCCCTGGTCCACACTGCTTCGGCGGTCCTGGGTAAGATAGTTAGTTCTAGCTTGCCCTTTGGTGGAAGAGGACACCATACTTAATACTGTGGTGTAATGAACAAAGTATAGTCCTCCACTGGTCCACGCTGCTTTGCAGTCCTGGGTAAGATAGTTAATTCTAGCTTGCCCTATGTGGAAGAGGGCATACAAGACAAAGTATAGTTCTCCCCTGGTCCACGCTGCTTCGGCGGTCCTGGGTAAGATAGTTAATTCTAGCTTGCCCTATGTGGAAGAGAGCATACATGAACCAAGAACGAAGGTTATGATCGAGGAATGATTCGACAACTAACCGATGGTATGAAATGTGAAGAATTCAAGCAAGCACACAATCAAGTCATCACTTGGGCATGCTCGATAGCCAACCCTATGACATTAACCTAGTAGAGCATGCGAAAACCAATATATATACAAGTAATGTAAACGATGCCTCCCTAGTTCAGCGCTTCAACCAAGTGATGACTTCAGAATGGCTAAATCAAATCGGTTCAAAACATACCATCGGTACCCTATTGAAACACACAAGTCGATATCAAACCTCATGATTGTGTAGTCCTCCACTGGTCCACGCCGCTTTGGCGGTCCTGGGTAAGATAGTTCATTCTAGCTTGCCCTATGTGGAAGAGGGCACATTACTCAATACTGTGGTGTTATGAACAAAGTATAGTCCTCCACTGGTCCACGCTGCTTCGGCGGTCCTGGGTAAGATAGTTAGTTCTAGCTTGCCCTATGTGGAAGAGGGCATACAAGACAAAGTATAGTTCTCCCCTGGTCCACGCTGCTTCGGCGGTCCTGGGTAAGATAGTTAATTCTAGCTTGCCCTATGTGGAAGAGAGCATACATGAACCAAGAACGAAGGTTATGATCGAGGAATGATTCGACAACTAACCGATGGTATGAAATGTGAAGAATTCAAGCAAGCACACAATCAAGTTATCACTTGGGCATGCTCGATAGCCAACCTCATGACATTAACCTAGTAGAGCATGCGAAAACCAATATATATGTAAACGATGCCTCCCTAGTTCAGCGCTTCAACCAAGTGATGACTTCAGAATGGCTAAATCAAATCGGTTCAAACCATACCATCGGTATCCTATTGAAACACACAAGTCGATATCAAACCTCATGATTGTGTAGTCCTCCACTGGTCCACGCCGCTTCGGCCGTCCTGGGTAAAATGGAACATTCCAGCTTGCCCTATGTGGAAGAGGGCACATTACTCAATACTGTGGTGTGAAGTATAAAGTTCAGTTCTCCCCTGGTCCACGCTGCTTCGGCGGTCCTGGGTAAGATAGTTCATTCTAGCTTGCCCTATGTGGAAGAGGACACTTCATACTTCGTCTCTAAGCGGCGGCTTGACTCCTCCCTACGGGGAACGGGTTTACGCGCACAGCGGCGGCTTACGCACTATGGCAGTCATGGATGCCTTACGTTTCTATGAAAAGTGTGTTCCTCCCCTGGTCCACGCTGCTTCGGCAGTCCTGGGTAAGATAGTTAGTTCTAGCTTGCCCTATGTGGAAGAGGACACGTAGACTTACTGTGGTGTGAAGTATAAAGTTCAGTTCTCCCCTGGTCCACGCCGCTTCGGCCGTCCTGGGTAAAATGGATTCATCCAGCTTGCCCTATGTGGAATGAGGACACTTTATGCTTCGTCTCTAAGCGGCGGCTTGCTCCTCCCTACGGGGAAC